>NW_025880886.1:0-4238 GCF_002878395.1 Capsicum annuum
CATGTCATACCATATTTTGTACAAAATTTTGTTCATCATGATAAGTGGAATAAAAATTTACTTAAACAATGTATGTTACATCGTGTTTGCAAATATTTCAGTCCAAGTCTTGCTATGGAGATATTCAAGAATAACCTTGAATTTTGTCAATCCATATCCTTATATTCCCAAATCCAACATTTGTTGGCATACCAGTGATGCCAAGTAGATTGAATTGCACTTTTGATTAGAAAAGACCATTAAATACACTTTGGTCCTTGATATCTATAGCACAAGTTGAAGATAAGAAGATGTTCTTGACGCACTCAAAGGTTTATCATGTGACTGAAGCAATAGTTACTGAACTCTTCAACTCTTAATAGTGAGATTGTGTTGAGGGTGTTCATATGGTGCTCCACCGACTTCATTAGACCATTCGTTGTATGCTCGAATGGTAGTTTGTAATTTTCAACTATTGATCAAATTTTGAGAAAATTTGACCATGATATCTCATGATCGATATTGATCTTTATGTTTAGGTTTTCTAGTTCAAAATTATTTTCCATTGGCGTTGAACTTAGCAATAGGACATATGCTCAAAATTCAATTAATGGTTGAAACATCACGTACCACTATTCGAGTATACAACACGTGATCTGATGAAGTCGATGTCACCATATGAATGACCTCAACACAATCTCCATATTTAGAGTTGAAGAGTTCAGTCACAAGATTACGCATTGAGAACGTCAAAATATAGTCTTATATTCAACTTGTGTTTCAGGTTTCAAGGACCAAATGGTATCCAATGGTCCTTTCTTATCTGAGATAATGTAATCCAAACTTCTTGGAATTACTGTTATGATACCAAATGTTGGATGTAGGAATCTAGGGACATTGGACGAAAAAATTTAGGGAATTCTTAAATGGCTCCCTGACAAGATGAATTAAAATATCTTCACGATGGAACATACATTGTTCAAGTAGTTTTTTGTTCCACTTATCATGGTGAACCTGATTTTGTTCAAAATTTTGAATGAAACGGCTCCATTTATTGTCTGAGCACTAAGTGACATATCCCCTGCAGGTTTGGCATAGAAACCTTTGATTCCAGTCACCTCAAACATATGACAACTTCTTTCGTTAATTCATTGATTACGATGTTAGGTAAATTTATAATTTTGGCAATTAAGTTCAAGAAACTCGCATGGTTTTGTGGCCAAAGCCGCATGGCCATGGCTATAAGAAACTCAGCTAGATCATGACCCATTTTTTACAGAGTTATCTATCTATAGTGTGGAAAGAATGTAGGTGATGTTTGATTATGCCATTGTTGTGTAACAAAAGTGAAAAATTCCTTTGTTTCTATATTTTTTGGGTGGTCTCACAATCTTTATATAACACTGGATGGAATGGCTTTCAATTTTGTTAACTTTTTCGTTCCTTAATCCACTTTCCAAAATTATTTGGATGAAGATATCGCCCCGTACATACTAAATCTACTTAAATTTCATCATGCATATTGTACTTGCCAAAAATGAAGAATGTTAATAATTTGTGTAAAAATATTGGACTTGACATATTATCAATTAATTTTGATGACTAGAACTCAGTTAGAATCTAGTAAATATGTGGGTGGAATTTGATGTGTCCACATATGTAACGACCCGCTAGGTCATTTTGTGTTTTGGAACTCTCTATTAGAATACCCTCTCCGTAGCTTTTTACGTTATTTATAACGTATGGGGAACAAAAAGTTAACAAATTGAAAGACACTCCTTCTAATGGTTGTGAGACCACTCATAAAAAGATAACCAAAAGAATTTTCCATTTATGTTACGCTATAATGGCATTATCAAACATCACCTTTAAACACCTACGTTCTTTCCAAATTATAGATAGAAAAATCTTTAATAATTTGGTCATAATCTAGCTGAGTCTCTTATAATCATGGTCATGTGTCTATGGCTTCGAAATCATGCTAGTTTTTCGAATTTAATTTTAAAAATTATAAATATACCTAATATCATAATCAATAAATCACATAAGAAGCTATCATATGCTTGAGTTGCTATAATCAAAGGTTTTTCTATGCCAAATCATGTAGAGGACATGTCTCTTGATACTCTGGCAATGGATAGTGCCGTGTCATACCATATTTTGTACAAAATTTTGTTTATCATGATAAGTGGAATAAAAAATTACTTGAACAATGTATGTTACATCGTGCTTGCAAATATTTCAGTCCAAGTCTTGCTATGGGGATATTCAAGAATACCCCAGAATTGTGTCAATCCATATCCTTATATTCCTAAATCCAACATTTGTTGGCATACCAGTGATGCCAAGTAGATTGAATTGCACTTTTGATTAGAAAAGACCATTGAATACCCTTTGGTCCTTGATATCTATAGCACAAGTTGAAGATATGAAAATGTTCTTGACGTTCTCAAAGGTTTATCATGTGACTGAAGCTATAGTTATTGAACTCCTCAACTCTTAATAGTGAGATTGTGTTGAGGGTGTTCATATGGTGCTCCACCGACTTCATTAGACCATTCGTTGTATGCTCGAATTGTTGTTCCGAATATTTTAACTATTGATCAAATTTTGAGAAAATTTGAACATGATATCTCATGATCGATATTGATCTTTATGTTTAGGTTTTCTAGTCCAAAATTGTTTTCCATTGACTTTGAACTTAACAATAGGACATATGCTCAAAATTCGATTAATGGTTGAAACATCACGTACCACTATCGAGCATACAACACGTGGTCTGATGAAGTCGATGTCACCATATGAATGACCTCAACACAATCTTCATATTTAGAGTTGAAGAGTTCAATCACAGGATTACGCATTGAGAACGTTAAAATATAGTCTTATATTCAACTTGTGCTTCAAGTTTCAAGGACCAAATGGTATCCAATGGTCCTTTCTTATCCGAGATAGTGTAATCCAAGCTTCTTGGAATTACTGTTATGACACCAAATGTTGGATATAGGAATCTAGGGACATTGGATGAGAAAATTCAGGGAATTCTTGAATGGCTCCCTGGCAAAACTTGAATTACAATATCTGCAATCACGATAGAACATACATTGTTCAAGTAGTTTTTTATTCCACTTATCATGGTGAACATGATTTTGTTCAAAATTTGAAATGAAATGGCTCTATTTATTGCCAGAGCAGTAAGTGGCATGTCCCCTGCAGGTTTGGCATAGAAACCTTTGATTGCAGTCACCTCAAACATATGACTACTTCTTTCGTTAATTCATTGATTACGATGTTAGGTAAATTTATAATTTTGGCAATTAAGTTCAAGAAACTCGCATGGTTTTGTAGCCAAAGCCGCATGGCCATGACTATAAGAAACTTAGCTAGATCATGACCCATCTTTTAAAGAGTTATCTATCTATAGTGTGGAAAGAAAGTAGGTGATGTTTGATTATGCCATTGTTGTGTAACAAAAGTGAAAAATTCCTTTGTTTCTATAATTTTTGGGTGGTCTCACAATCTTTATATAACACTGGATGGAATGGCTTTCAATTTTGTTAACTTTTTCGTTCCTTAATCCACTTACCAAAATTACTTGGAGGAAGATATAGCTCCTTACATACTAAATCTACTTAAATTTCATCATGCATAATGTACTTGCCCAAAAAAAGAAGATTGTTAGTAATTGGTGTAAAAATATTGGATTTAGCATCTTATCATTTAATTTTAATGACTAGAACTAAGTCAGAATCTAGTAAATATGTGGGTGGAATTCGATGTGTCCACATATGTAACGACCTGCTAGGTCATTTTGTGTTTTGGAACTCTCTATTAGAATACCCTCTTCGTAGCTTTTTACGTTATTTATAACTTATGGGGAACTAAAAGTTAACAAATTGAAAGACATTCCTTGCAATGGTTGTGCGACCACTCATAAAAAGATAACCAGAAGAATTTTCCATTTATGTTATGCTATAATGGCATTATCAAACATCACCTTTAAACACCTATGTTCTTTCTAAATTATCGATAGAGAAATCATTAATAATTTGGTCATAATCTAGCTGAGTCTTTATAGTCATGGTCATTTGGCTATGGCTTCGAAACCATGCTAGTTTTTCAAATTTAATTTTAAAAATTATAAATATACCTAATATCATAATCAATAAATCACAAAAGAAGCTATCATATGCTTGAGTTGGCTATAATCAAAGGTTTTTCTATGCCAAATCATGTAGGGGACATGTCTCTTGCTACTC
>NW_025880887.1:0-2976 GCF_002878395.1 Capsicum annuum
CAATGATTGAATTTGGTAATGTTTTCTTGAGTTAGGCTCTTGCTATGGGATGGTGAGAGTTATACATAAACTCAGATGCTGAAAAACTTTTCTTTTTCCCTTGTAAGATAAAGATGTCAACTTCTATCTTTAAAGTTTGTATTACTATTTGTGTGCATAAATGATTCTTATTAAGTAAATATAACAAAAGCTCTGTTAACAGAGATGCTATCAATTTTTATTTATTCACTTTTTTTCTATTATCCAAATAGGGGTGCTTGATTTTTCCTTCAATTTAACCTGATCAGTGCAATTAAGTTTATGTGTCAAGTGTCTTGTGATATTGTAGATGACTTTGAACAAGTGGAGAAATGTTGGTATTCATGAAAGAAATTTCATCCCCATCACCCTGCTTGTAACTTATAGACTTTATGGTAACTCAAATGCATGGACAAGTTTCCATTTGGTATCCTATTTTTGTTACTGATAAGCATTCTGAATTTGTGTTACTTGTATGTTTCTTCAGTATCTTGATGACAAGTCACAAATTAAAGATGCAGTTAGGATGGCCGAGGTAATCACCACTCTTTATTTTAACCTCTATTGTGGTTTGGTTAGTACCTAATATTTTGGCTGAGCCGTCTCTACTTTCAGATTGGATTGACATCAGCCTAGACGCTTGATGATTTTAAGGTTTCAATTGCCAAGTATATTAGCTCTCCACCAATGTCAGATACCAACTTAAAGGTCTAATTATGGCTAAGCACTGTATACTGTTTCACATCGACCAATGTTGAATTGAATGTTGTGAAAATTGAAGTACCCCATTCACTAAATGGATTTCTATGTATTTGTCCCCTTTTTATCTTTGGGACAGGTCCTGCATAAGATGAGTGGATTGAGTGCAAAAGCATTAGTAGTACTTCCATGTTATGTTTCACTGGAAATCGGTCAGTTTGTGATTGCTAAATTGGCAACTCGTAGGTAGTCAACTGTGGTTAGTGGCATTTTCATTTAGTATCAACCATAACCTATCCCACATTAAATTTGAATCTTCTTGTAATGGAGTTAAAAGAAGAGTAGTGTGTCGGTTAGCAAGTAAGCCTGAAACTTTCAAGAATAAAGACGAGGACCACATTGATCAAATATTTAGTGTTAGCTTTTTCTTCTAATTCTTCAGTTTTGGTACCATTTTCCTTAGTTTTTATTTCCTGGACGGCGGTGTTTAATATTACACCTACCGCACATATCTTAAATTGCTTAATTCAAAGCAATTTGCCTTGTAGTTTTTTGTTTTTACGGTTAGTGGATAAGAGTTTTACTCTACGAAACTGGTTAAACAACATAACTGGATGATATCAACGATCATTTGCTATTTTTGTAATGAGTATATTCTTCATATATCATTTGGATTTTGGAGGTTATTTATGGTCATGGCGTATAATCTATGTATGTGGGAAGAGGGAATTGCAAGGGGTATCTTGTCGAAGAATTATGCTTAGACGGTTGGGTCTCTGAATGCTTTTATTTTACTTTCAATAGCTCAAAACTTTTGTAAAGCATTTTATCAAAGATTATAATGTGAGGAGTTACTCCAAAAGATGGTAATAATACTCTTACATTATATCCCCCTTGCCTTCCAAACGAAGGAAGAAGAGGACATACATGGATTATACTGAATCTTATTCCATACTTCCTTTCTAAACTTTATGTTCTATGCGTTTGGGATTGCCGGGTCATTAAGTATTGAATGTGCAATTTTATCTGCATAGTTTGTCTTTGAGGAGTTACTGGAAAGGGCCAGGGAGAAAGAAGAAAAAGAAGCTAAAAAGAGTAAACGTCTAGCAGATGAGTTCTATGAACTTCTTCATGCATCAAAGGTATAGTAAACAGTTTACAATCTCTGACATTGCAATGGATGTGATCCCATGATATTTCCTTTAAACCATAATCTATTTGTTTGCTGTGGTTGCAGGAAATTACTGCATCATTGAAATGGGAGGACTGCAAATCCCTCTTCGGAGATAGGCAAGTAGCTTCTTTTGCTTTTACTGATCCAGAATTAGTAACAGGATTGCAAGGACCATTGGAGAATGATAATTGATATTATTTTCAAGTACCAACTCCTTCAATATTTTAAACTCAGTAATTCACATAGTTCTAGAATGTACCTTAGAATAATAGCTGTGTTGAATGATTTGTTGTTTTATATTCCTCAACATTTAGGTAGGATATCTCTTTATAGTATTAGCATGAATTACCATTTTGCTAAGTGATTTTTAATGTTGAACTTATCCCTCTAGAAATTGGTTGATGTCAATTATTAGTTGTTCCAACACTGGGCGTTTAACAGCTCTAGCAGATAGTTTTTAAAATTCTGATATTTGTGATTGTTATAGTTTTTTTTTATTGTTGGCGTTTTTGATTGTTTCACGGTTCTAATGGAGTATGATTCTAAATCTCTAGTTTCAATTTGTCTAGCCTCTTTGCCTATAAAATGAAATGCTCTGGATTTTTACTTTTTTATTCATAATCTCATGATTCTCATTATGTCGTAACATTGAATGTTAATTTCTTTGCTGTTATTATTTTATAGAATAATGGGTGATGAGGGCTTGCTGCTTGAAATATTTAACAAATTTGTTAATGAACTAAAAGAGAAGGAGCACAAGCATCAAGAGGATAAGGTACTTGAATTACTACAAACCCTTATTCTTCTGCTATTTTCGGGTGGGGGTAGTAGATGTGTGGATGTGATTGTGGTTAATATTGTTTTGCGGAAATTTTGACTTTTTGAGAGTCGCCGCTTAATTTTGAAAAGGAATTAAGAAACCTTTAGAGAGTTACTGCAAACGATTCAAAATAGAAAAATCGTTTTAAGTTAGAGATTCTAGATAAGCGGTTCCTATTAACGTTTTGGGAAGGTATTATGCACCTAAAATGTCCGCTAACTTGTGGTTATCCGGACTGTTTGAAAATCGTCTTTTGATTAACTTT
>NW_025880888.1:0-21217 GCF_002878395.1 Capsicum annuum
TTCTCAGACTGCTCCTAGATATTTAAGACATCTTAGTAGTAGAAGTGGTGAGTCCTCATATTTTGAGGAAAGAGTATTTATATTTCATGTTTTTAGTTTAGCAGTTAGTTGAAGTTAGTTGGGGCCTGTCCCATCAACTTTCAGTCATTCAATTTAGAGGCCTTTTGACATTAGAGTCAGTTATTTAGATTTTCTTTGTCTTATCAAATTTAGATAGTCATTTCTTTAGATTCATAATTCAGTAGTTATTTCAGATATTAAAACCTTATGGCATATGAGTTATTTTTCTGCATTTATGATTTTGTTATTCAGTGCTCACAGTAGGTACCAGCTCATGAGCTAGTTTGTGGTCCCTCAAGACTGTAAGCACCGCATAACACCCAGGGTGTACTCTCAGAGAATTACAAAAGTGCATAAGGTTTTAAAGTTTCCTAGGAAGTCTGAAAGGTGCGTCAAGTAGAGTTTTATGCTTAGGTGTGTAGTGCGCCAAACTTATGGACGAGAGGCTACAAGGCATTTAGGAAAAGTCTCCCTTCTTTTAGTATTCACATTATGCGAGTAAGCATGAGCTCATGTTAAACTCTTAGTCTATTCCATTTTTTCCTTCAATTTATAGAACATGCCTCCCAAAAAGCATAACAAAAGAGGAGCAGGAAACCAGACAATATCTTAGAGGTCAGTTGATTTCATACGTTAGAGTGAGAAAGATGATATCAAAGGGGTGTATTTACCATCTTGTATGACTCAAAGACTCAAATTCAAAAAATCTAACTCTTGAGAAAGTTGCAGTAGTGAGGGAATTTCCAGATGTGTTCCTTGAATATTTTCTCGGAGTTCCTCTCAAAAGGAAAATTGACTTCGGAATAGACCTTCTCCCAGACACTCAATCCATATCTATTTTGCCATACAGAATGGCTCCAGCAGAACTCAAGGAGTTAAAAGAATAGTTAAAGGATCTCCTAGAGAAGAGATTCGTCAGACCCAACATCTCTCCGTGGGGCACACCTATTCTATTCAGGAGTAAGAAAGACGATTCTCTTAGAATGTGCGTAGACTATCGTCAGTTGAACAAACTCACAGTTAAGAACAAATATCCACTTCCTAGAATCGATGACTTATTTAACCAACTTAAGGGTGCCGACTACTTTTCAAAGATAGACCTCAGATCAGGCTATCATCAACTTAGAGTCAGGAAATGTGATATTTCAAAAATAGCTTTTCAAACCTGGTATGGTCATTTTGAGTTTCTAGTCATGTCCTTTGGTCTCACAAATGCCCCAACATCCTTCATGGATTTGATGAACCTAGTGTTCAAGCAGTACATGGATATTTTCATTACAGTCTTCATTGATGACATCCTTGTTTACTTCCGAAGCAAAAATGATCATTCAAACCATTTCAGAATAGTATTACAAACTCTTAAAGCTCACCAGTTGTTTGGTAAATTCAGTAAGTATGAATTCTGGCTAAGATCAGTATCTTTCCTTAGCCATATTATTTTTGGTGATGGCATTAGGATTGATCCTTAAAAGACCGAGATAGTGAGAAACTAGCCCAGACCCATTTCTCCATCAGCCATCAGGAGTTTCTTAGGTTTGGCTAGCTATTATTGTTGGTTTTTTGAAGGATTTTCTTCTATTGCATCCCTCATTTCTAGATTGACATAGAAGATAGTTAAGTTTTGGTGGTCAGATTCCTGCAAGAAGAGTTTTCAGGAATTAAAGACTCGACTCACCTTAGCCTCAGTTTTGACTCTACCAGATAGTTCAAATGGGTTTGTTGTGTACTGTGATATATCCAAAGTAGGTTTGGGTTGTGTTCTTATGCAAAGAATTAAGCTCATAGCTTATGCCTCCAGATAACTTAATCCCCATGAGAAGAATTACCCTACTCATGATCTTGAACTAGCAGCTGTAGTGTTTGCCTTAAATATTTGGAGGCATTACTTATATGGGCTGTACGTAGATATGTTCCCTAACCATAAGAGCCTGCATTATATGTCTCTTAAAATGATTTGAATCTTCATTAGAGAAAGTGGTTAGAGTTGTTAAAATATTATGACATGAGTGTTTTTTATCATTCGAGAAAGGCCAATGTAGTAGCTGATGCTCTCAGTAGAATGTTTATAGGTAGTGTTTCTTATGTTGAGGATGGTAAGAGAAAGTTAGCTCAGGAAGTTCATCAGCTTTCCTGATTAGGTATTATCTTAGTCGACTCAACAGAGGGTAGTGTATGGGTGCAGAGTAGCGCCAAATTATCTCTAGTTTTTGAGGTAAAGGAAAAGCAGGAAAGAGATCCCAGTCTAGTTAAGTTGAAAGAATCAGTCAGAGATCAGAAAAAGGAGGTTTTCTCCCAAGGGGGAGATGGTGTTTTGCTCTTTTAGGGTAGATTATTTGTGTCTGATGTAGAAGATTTGAGGCAATGAATTCTTGCAGAAGCGCATGGTGCGTATTACTCTATTTATCTAGGGGCCACTAAGATATACTATGATTTGTGGGAGATTTATTGGTGGAGTGGGATGAAAAAGGATATTACAGAGTTTGTAGCTAAATGCTCTACATGTGAGCAAGTTAAGATTAAGCACCAGAAGCCTAGTAGGTCCATGTAGGAGTTCAGAATTACCATATAGAAATAGGAAGAAGTGAACATGGATTTTGTGATAGGTTTGCCTCGTACCCATCATCAACATAATTCTAATTGGGTTATCATAGACAGGATGACCAAATCAGCTCATTTCTTACCAGTCCATACCTCTTACTCAGCTGAGGACTACACCAAACTCTATCTCAGAAAGTTGGTTAGGTTGCACAGTGTTCCCTTATCTATCATCTCAAATAGAGGTACTCAATTTACCTCTCACTTCTGGAAGGCATTCCAAAAGGGTTTTGGTACCCAAGTCTACCTCAGTACAACTTTCCACCCTCATACAGGTGATCAAGTACAAAGGACTATTCAGACTCTTGAGGATATGCTAGAGCATGCATTATTAATTTCAAGGGTAGTTGGGATGACCACTTTTCTTTGATTGAATTTGCATATAACAACAACTATCATTCTAGTATTCGGATGGCTCAATTTGAAGCTCTATATGGTAGGAGATGTAGATCACTAATTGGTAGGTTTAAAGTGGGTAAGGCTGTAGTAGTAGGGCCTGACCTAGTGTTTGATGCCTTAGAAAAAGTTTAGTTGACCAGAGAGAGGCTTAGAATAGCCTAGAGTCGATAGAAATCATATACTGATGTGAGGAAATAGGACCTCAAGTTTGTGGTCAGTGATTTGGTGTACTTGAAAATCTCTCCCATGAAGGGAGTGAAAAGATTTGGCAAGAAAGGGAAATTAGTTCCCGATATGTAAGTCCCTTCATACTTCTTATTCATTTTGGAAAGGTAGCTTACGAGCATGACTTTTCTTCAAATCTAGCTTTAGTACACCTAGTGTTCCATGTTTCATTATTAAAGAAGTGTATTGGTGATCCATCTATAGTTATTTCCTTCGAAAGTTTAGATGTTCAGAACAATCTTTCCTATGAGGAAGTTCCAGTTGAAATTATTGATCATCAAGTTCATAGACTAAGGAACAAAGAGGTTCCTTTAGTCAAATTTCTTTGGCAGAATCAGTCCGTTGAGGGAGCCACTTGGGAAGAAGAAGCAAATATATGGACACTTATCTTTTCTCAGCAAATTCAAATTCGGTTTAAGGTACTAATCTTCTTAATATTTCTCTCTATCATGCTCAATTTCAGTTGCACATCATGTTTATGTCAGTCATGCATTTACAAATTAGTTAAGTCATGCATTCCATGCATCAGATATGCATGTTCAATCTATAAGCTCAGTCCATCAGTTTTCCTCATCTTAACCAGTCTCAATCGAGGATGAATGATCCCAAAGGGGAGATATTATAACAACTCGTATCCCCCTAGCATAATCTAAGTCCCGATACATGAGTATTCATATATAAAATTTTTGAAATACTGATTAATTTTCAGTTTAGAGCCTGCCATTGCATAGGAAATTCAATTAGCTATCCAATGATATAAAATTTTCCCAAATCCAACAACTGGGTAATAAGTTATGGCCATTTTAAGTTTCAGTCGTTAAACACCATCATTTTGATCCTTAGCGCATCATGGATCTAGTCTAAATAATAATTGTTAGTTTTCAGTATGGTACCGCGATTGGCGCATTATGCCAAGGACCCAATTCACATTTGGCAATATCCAGTGAGCCTCCGCAATAATGGCGCATCGTGAAGGTGGCCAAAATGGCATTCTAGTGAAGAGCAATGATCTTACCACGTCGTGCCATTTTCCAGTTTCCCAATTGTCCCTTTTCCAGTGTCTTGGCACGATAGTGGTGCATCGCGCCAAGGCGAAAAATCAGGATCTTTAGTTTCTAGCTTGTATTTTTAAATTTGTTTAGGAGTATTTGGGTCTTTTTCCTAAGCCCTAAACTAGTCATAAACACGAAACTTAGCCACTAATTGACCTAAATACTATCATTATTCAATTCCTCTCAAATTAAAGATCCCCTTTTCAAGAAGAAGAAATCCTAGCTCTCAAATTCAAGGCCAAATCTCAAGAAATCATCATCAGTCCTTCCAAATTCATTAATCCAGGTATGTTAGATGTTCATCCATGGGTTTCGTTCACCCATAGAGTCCAAGTATACTATTTAAATTACAAAATTGTGATCTTTTCAAGTTATTTGATTTTAAATTATGATTTCACCCATGAACCTCCATGAACTATGATTTTATACTGTGTTTTAATGAAATTATTGTTGTTATTCAATACTCCATGTTTAAAGTTATCATTCCTTGAATTAAATCATGATTTAGTATTAATCATGTTGAATTCATGCTTTTACTACAAATTCCATGACATTCCTATGATTTGATCAAACCATGTCCTGGGGTGATTGATTTAATAAAAGCCTTCACGCTTTGTCCTTCAAGCTTTAGTGTCATTTTACTATTATTGTTTTCGAGTCCTGGGGTTATTGAATACCCAAAAACCATAGCTATTTACTTATTCTAGTCTCTGTACATTACAAAATAATCTTCAAAACATACTATGAGTATTATCAAAATAGCCAGATATCAGTAAGTTAAATTCAAAACAGTCTAGTATTTCATTGTCTTTCAGTTGGGAGTAGGATTTAGCACCGAGCAAGTGTAGGGATGGCGGATTCCCTGTCAGATAGGCAGATTTGTTAGTAGCAGTCCTTATACTCAAGAACTTTGTAGCAAGCATAGGATATGAGAAGTCATCCATCAGATTAGGATTGACTATCTCACAGGGGTCACCCGTCAGTTCAGGCTTAACACCTTTAGTCTTTTGAAAAGTATATAAGTATAGTGGATTCACACAACCAACATTAGTATTCATGGCATGGTATTAACACCCTTCCAACTGGGGTTTCAGGTTGGACCCCGATTAGCTCAGATTGGGGTATGTCCATTAGATGATAGAACCCACAGTTCCAGTTCAATAATCAGATTAGTATTTTAGTCTCAGTGTTGTTTGGCCAAGGCATACAAATATTAAATATTTTAGTATTTTAGTTTGCAGACTTCTATTCAGTTCATGTTATATGCTTGGTCATGTATCCCCAGTATCTACAACCTCCATGTACTTTCAGTAATTTACAGACTTTTACGCATACAGAGTATTTATAGATTTCACATATTTTTAGTACCTACTAATTTCAGGCTTTCTTTTCAGTACTCTATGCTTTACATATATATTCAGATAATTTATTATTCCTGTTCATGAAACCATGCACATCAGGCTACCTCATTTAGCATACCAGTATATTCAAAGTACTAATCGCATACCTTTTATTGCACTATGATGTATTATATCATAGGTTCTGATGCCCAGTTCCCGGACCATGCTTAAATATTTTATACATCTCAGCAGTAGCAGTGGTAAGTCCTTATATTTTGAGGATGAAGTATTTCTATTTCATGTATTCAGTTTAGTAGTTAGTTGAAGTTAGTTGGGGCCTATCCCATCAAGTTTTAGTCATTCAATTTAGAGGCTTTCAGAGATAAGAATCAGTTATTCAGATTTTCTTTATCTTATCATATTCAGATAGTCATTTTTTCAGATTCATAATTCTGTAGTTATTTCAGATATTAAAACCTTATGGTATATCAGTTATTCTTCCGCATTTATGATTATGTTATTCAGTGCTAACAACATATACTAGCTCATATGTTAGTTTGTGGTCCCTTGGGTCTGTAAGCAACGTGTGATGCCCAGGATGTACTCTCGGGGCATTAAAGTATGACTGACCCACCCGAGTTATACCCTCTAATTCGATTGGTGCCCTCCATTCTTTTCCTAGCCTTAACCTTTAGATCTAACACTATCTTGTATATGACTCATCAAACTAAGTTGTATCCAAAGCATATGATTCGTACCCTTCATCCCTCCCCTGGCAAATTATCCCAAGGAATATTTAGACTTTATCCACTATACGAGTCCATAGTACGACTCATACCCTGGCTTATGGCTCATGGTAAGCCACTTGTACTCAGATCTAACCTAAGAACCAAGTCTAAGATTAAGTTAAGGAACTAAATAATTTGTACCCAACAATATGACTCGTACCCCTAAGTCGTATCCATTCTAGTAACAAAAATCCATCTAACTAACTAAACTAGTCAGCATACACCAGGACCATACGATTATTACCCCCTCATATAGCTCATACCCATGATTCATATTAGGTCAAGAAACCAGAATTCCAAGAAATTTTCTAAGGTTTAAAACCCAGGGTGTTATAATAGTTCAATCAATTTGGGTAGTAAATAAGTTTTTCAAGGGTTTTCCTAAAGATCTTCCAAGGGTACCTCCAGATAGAGAAATAGAGTTTGGTATTAATCTTCTTCCTGATACTCAACCCATCTCTATTCCTCCTTACCATATGACTTCGGCTGAACTTAAAAAGTTAAAAGAGCAACTTAGAGATGTCTTAGATAAGGGTTTTATCAGACCCAATATTTATCTGTGAGGTGCTCTGGTCCTATTCGTGCACAAGAATGATGGAACTCTTAGAATGTGTATAGATTATAGACAACTAAATAAGGTCACCATCAAGAATAAGTATCCCATTCCTAGGATAGACGATTTGTTCGATCAGGTTTAGGGTGCCCAGTGGTTCTCCAAGATCGACCTTAGATCTGGATATCATTACTTGAAATTTAAGTAGCAAGACATTCTAAAGACTTCTTTCCAAATGAGGTATGGCCATTTTAAATTATTGATTATCTCATTTGGACTAATAAATTCTACTGCAGTCTTTATGGATTTGATGAATATGGTCTTCAAAAAGTATTTGGATATGCTTTTCATTGTCCTTATAGATGAAATACTGGTGTATTCCATGAGTGAGAAAGAGCATGCAGATTACTTGAGAATAGTACTGCCGACCCTCAAGGATCGTTAATTGTATGTGAAGTTTGGTAATGTGATTTTTGGTTGGAATTTGTTACCTTATTAGGGCATGTTATTTTAGGGGCTGGTATTCATGTAGATCCTCAAAATATTGATGTGGTAAAGCATTGGCCAAGACCCATCACTCCATCTAATATCAGGAGTTTTTTGGGTTTGGCTGGATACTATAGAAATTTTTTGAAGGGCTCTCCTCTATAACTGTGCCATTGACTAAGTTGACCCAAAAGAAAGTAAAGTTTATTTGGTCAAATAAGTGTGAAAAGAGTTTCCAAGTGTTAAAAAGATAGATTGACTTCAGCTTTGGTATTAACCTTGCCAGAAGGGTTAGATGGATTTGTTGTATTGCTTTTAGAGTTGGGCTAGGTTGTGTATTAATGCAGAATAAGAAAGTGATAGCCTTTGTTTTCAGAAAAATAGGAGCATGAAAAGAACTACCCAACTCATGACTTAGAATTAGTTATTGTAGTGGTTGCTGTGAACATTTGAAGGCACTACCTATATTGTGTGCATGTTGATATTTTCACTGACCATAAAAGCCTTCAGTACATATTTACTTAGCAAGAGTTGAATCTTCATCAGAGAAGGTGGTTGGAGTTTTTAAAAAATTATGACATGAGTGTGCTTTATCATCTAGGTAAGGCCAATATGATGGTTGATGCACTGAGTAGGTTGTGCATGGGTAGTGTGGCCCATGTGAAGGAGGAAGGATGAGAATTGTCCAAAGAGATACATGTATTAGCCTATTTGGGAGTTTATTTGGTCGACACTGATGATGGAAGAGTAGTAGTTCAGGATGGTTCAGAATTATCATTGGTAGTAGTAATGATAGAGAAGCAGCAGAATGACCCCATCCTTAACCAGACATTAGAAACAGTCTAGAAGTAGAAGGTTAAGGTTTTCACCTAAGTGGGAGATGGTGTACTTTGATATCAGGTTAGACTTTGTGTTCCGAATGTAGATGGGTTGCGGGAAGGATATTAGTTAAAGCTCATTTTTCTAGGTATTCCATTCATTTGGGTGCTACTAAGATGTGTTGAGACTTGCGAGAAATTTATTGGTGGAATGGTATTAAGAGGGACATAGTAGAGTTTGTGTAAAAATGTCCAAATTATCAGCAAGTAAATGTTGCACACCAGAGACTGGAAGGTATGATGCAAGAGATTAGTATCCCTACTTGGAGGTGGGAAGAAGTGAATATGGATTTCATCACAGGGTTGCCTCATACAAAATGTCAACATTATTCAATTTGGGTTATAGTAGATTAAATGACTAAGTAAGCTTATTTCCTACATGTCAAGACTTCAGATATGGCAGAGGATTATGCGCGAATGTATATCTGTGAGTTAGTAATCATGGGATACCTTTATCCATCATTTTAGACAAAGGCACGCAGTTCATTTTACAATTTTGGCAATCTTTTTAGAAAGTCCTTGGTACAAAGGTAACCTTAGAACTACTTTTCACCCGTAGATCGACCGTCAGGCTAAGTGTATAATTCAGATATTAAAAGACATGTTGAGGGTGCGTGTTTTAGATTTCAAAGGAAGTTGGAATGATCACTTACCGTTGATTGAGTTAGTTTATAATAACAATTATCATACTAGCATTTAGATGGCTCTGTTTGAACCAATGTATGGGCATAGGGGTAAATCACCCATAGGATGATGGTTTAAGGTTAGAGAAGCAGCGTTGATTGGGATGGATTCTATTTTTTAGGCTATGACTAAGGTTCAACCGATTTGTGAAAGGTTGAAGACTGCTCAGATTCGTTAGAAGTTGTATGTTGATGTGAAAAGAAGGGAATTTGAGTTTGAAGTAGGTGATTGGGTATTCCTGAAGGTGTCACCTATGAAAATAATGAGATTTGGAAAGGAACAGAAGTTGAGTCCATGATTTATTGGTCTGTATGAGATAGTAAAGTGTATTAGAAAGGTGGCTTATGAATTGAATCTTTCATCATAGTTAGCTACGATTTATCCAGTGTTACATGTTTCGATGCTCAAGTAGTGCATTAAAAATCCATCCTTAATAGTTCCTATAGAGTTTTAAGCATGATATTGTATTACAAGTTATATGAAAGAAATTATGAGATTTAAGGCTTAAGTATAATCACTAAGTCTACAAGAAAGTTTGATCTTTTGATTCAATGACATGACTTCAAATCCCCAATTATTCATCTTGATTAAGATTTAAAGTAAATAGAATCATAATTGGTGTCTAGCATACGAACCATTATGCTATATTAATGTGGATTTCTTAAGTATGAGCGTGCGCGCACGCGCGCACACACACACACACATATATATATATATTCATTGGAAGTAGTATTTAGCACTGAGAAGGGAATGCGATTGAGTGTATCCAAAATTCCCAAAAACAAAAAGCCAACATAAGTTAAGATTTTTCCCAATATAGATAAAATTAAGCATAGTGATCACTAAGTTAAGGTTCTTTTTCAATGGCAAGGGTAGAATAGCTCTCCTCAATATGGGTAAGACGTTAGACTCTATGATAGCTCACATGGTTTATGTCGGTTAGAAGAACCTCCCATAATAAAGAGTAAAAGTAAAGCTTCCAGAATAAAGTGTTATGGCTCACAAAGTTTATCCTTATGCTTCATTACTCATGTTTCTGATTTTTCAGTCTTTGTTTTATTCAAGATCAAGGTGAGTCATTTACACTTAGCATCTATCATTTGAAAGTCTATGTGTATGTTTAGTAATTGTTTTACTTATGCATTCACCCTCACATACTCAGTATATTCCATCAGTACAGACCGACATATATGTCTATGTGCTACATTTTCTTATAATGTAGGCTTTGGTGCTCGTTTCCAATAACACGATTGACCACGTGTATCATCACCTATGTAATACCCCGGGAAATTTTTCGTTGAAATTTTGTCCGTAAACGTGTTGGGTTCTATATTCTAGAATTAATTATAAATTTTTCATGCGGAATGACTTAGATTATGACTGACCATTGCGTAGAGTATCAAATAAGCTTTCCAACGATATGTGGATCATCCAAAATGGACACTCGAGCGATGAGTTATGAACATTCCTATAGAACCGTGAATAGTAGTGAACAGTAAAATGTGCAGGAAAAAGTACTGAGGCTTGGAGTATTTTTGCTCCAACTTTAAATGATCATAACTCCTTGTAAATAATGATCTGGGTGATCTACTATATATCAACGGAAAGCTCTGCGAGTCCTCCTTCCAATGACATTATTTTTATCCAATTTGGATATCGGAGTAAAACGTTATGATTGATCTACTTTAGACTATCAAAACAGTCCACCAAAGGATAGAGTCGAGAATTATTTGATTTTTAGGAGCGTTTTGGTCATTCCCCCCACCCAAAATCCGTCCAAACCCTATATTAAAGCCTATTAGAAGCATTATATATTATATTTCATCAAATTTCCTCAAAAAGAAAACCCTAAGCTCCTCCATCCAACTTTAAGAATCTCCAAAGTTCATCATTAATTCTGCAAATTTATTCAAGATTTCAAGTTCCTAGTTCAAGAACTCCAAGAACCATTATTCAAAGGCACGATTAACATCTCAAAAAGGAGTATCGATCTAAAGCTCATCATTCAAGGTATGTGGGGTTTGTCAACAAGAACTCTCTTTTGTTCTTGTGCCCAAAAGTAATTTTCTTTACAAAGGCATGATTTTTATTTGATTTTTTTGTGAATTTGAAGCATGAACCCATATCTTATGATGATTATTATGAAATCTTGATGTTTATGATTTTGAAAGATGAATTTACATGTGTGGAGATATACAGCATGAATCTTGAACGATATTTATCATGATTTTGATATTTGGGTCGTAAATCCCCATTGGAAATTGTGTTTTTTTGAGAAAGTGTGTGTTATAAGCACGTTGATATTGAATATTTGAGATATTTTGAATGATTTGACCTTTTGATCTTAATGGAGTTGTTTTGAATTCGAGTGTGAAAGAAATCCACAATGTGGTTGATTTTGATAGATTGGAAGCATGATGGCTCCCGATGTATATTTATATATTACTAAAATTGTTTTATTATGGATTGTCTTTGTAATGATCTGAAATAAGTCTGGGAGTAATCTTTAGCACCGAGTGGGAGGTATAAAGCAACCTTACTTCTCTAGAACTACGTGCCCCCGTAGGAGTGAGCCTGAGGCTGATTTATATAGTGATCACTAGTTTGTATGGATTTGATATTGATAGTCCTACTCTAATGGCAAGGATAGGACGTCTCTCCCCATCGTGGGTTGTATGTTGGACTTCATGTAGCTCACATGGTTTATGTCAGTTATAGGATCTCCCAGTGTGTGTGTTTATCCTTGTGTCTATGGTGAATAGTGAAGTGATTTGAAAGTGCAATTGTGAAAGTTATTCTTTCAAAAGATTTAAATGATATTTACATTATGAGAATTGATATTCTTGATGAACTGAAAGTGATTGACAAATTATATGATAACTTACATATGTTATTGTACTTATTTCATCCTCTTATGATTATGATGATTTTTTTCAGGATGTGTGATTCTTTCATACACCTTGCATATTTTTTATAAATATTTATGATGATGATGTTTATACAACTACATACACCCATATATACTCGGTTTCTTTCCATGGTACTGATCCACATCTTTAGATATGGGCTGCATTTTCTCAGAATGTAGTTTCAGGTGCTTAGTTCCAGGTTCGACAGTGATTCTTCAGGCATGCTTTTCTATATCCTCTGTTGTGGTTAGTCCTCATGTTCCGAGGATGTGATGTCTGATGTTGGTTTCATGGAATTGTTTACATTTGATAACTGAGTATGAGTCAGTTGGGGCATGTCTCAATGGCTCACTGGTTTTATTGATTTTCCTAGAGGATTGTCAGACTAGTATAGATGTTGGGAGTTGACTAATAAGTCATATTTTATTATCTTTCTGAAATTCTTTTATTCTTGGATAATGATTACTCTGTTGATATTTAAGGGTTATTTGTGGAAACCCCGTTGATTTGTACTAAACTGAATGAAAATGGCTCAAAGGGTTAGCTTGGGGCTACTCATAGCCTCAAGCACTGTGTGACGCTTTGGAAACTATTTTCTAGGGCATACAAACTTGGTATCAGAGCCTAAGGTTTTATGGTTTCCTAGGGAGTTTGACAAGCCGCGTTAAGTAGAGTCTTGATCATCGGTGTGTAGCGCGCCACATCTATGAGCAAGAGGCTACAAGATGTTTTAGGAAAAAGTGTGATTCTTTCTTTTAGAAGTCTATCGTGCTTAAATTGTCTCTCTCTGCTATTGATTTGTGCTCTCTTCTTTCAGAAATATGCCTCCACATCGAGCGTAAAGAAATAATGATGGTCAACAACCTCAACCCGCTGACCGATTGAATGAAAATGTGTCTCATGCTAAATTTTAGGCAGCCTTTCAGGCACTGGCCCAAGCTGTTATTGCAAATATTCAGGCCAACCCGGCCCTGGCTCCATAGCAACAGGGAGGTGATTCAGCTACTGCTAGGATCCACGACTTCATTTGGATGAATCCGCCAAAATTCATGGGTCCAAGTCTGATAAGGATCCACAGTTGTTTTTAGAGAAGGTGCAGAAGATTACTCAGGTGATGCATGTATCTGAGGAACATAGTGTGGATTTGGCTGCGTAAGGTTGAAAGACCTTGCTTATGATTAGGTTGTTGCTTGGAGAAAAGGTAGAGGTGAGGGAGCTGTCCCTACAACTTAGCAAAAGTTCTAAGATGTATTCCTAGATAAGTTTTTCCCTTTAGAGATGAGGGAGGCGAAGGTGGAAGAGTTTATGAACCTGCAATATGGCTCTATGACTATTAGGGAGTACTGTCTAAAGTTCAATCAGTTGGCCAAGTATGCTCCTGACATAATGGCTGATAATCGGGCTAGTATGAGTAAGTTTGTGACTGGAGTGTCTAGTTATGTGGTTGAGGAGTGTAGGTTTGCTATGCTGAATAGTGAGATAAATCTTTCTAGGCTGATGACTCATGCCAAATAGATTGAGGTAGACAAGAGTAAGGAGAGAGATAGAATAAGAGGGAATAAGAGAGCTAGGTTTGTGCAGCATGGACGGGGTCAGACTAGATCGCAGGGAGGGAGTCGCTCTCAGTATCAGGATCGTTCGTCTATACTAGCACCGTCATCTGCTAGTGCTCCCATGCCTAGAGATGGGTAGGAGCAAGGTAGCAGGTCATATGTAACCAGGTCCCAGTATAGTGCTGGTAGTAAGCCAAATCATTCCCTGTGTCCTAAGTGTGGTAGGGATCATTCGGCTGAGTGTTGGGGGAAGAAGAGGGGTTGTTTCCAATGTGGTGACATAGGTCACAGAGTTAGAGATTGTCCACAGGATGGACAAGGGCGTCGTGACTATCGTCCTCAGACCAGACTCAGACTATTAGTGCTTCAGTTCTAGTGACTCACCCAGCCCCAACTCAGGGTGCCTCTTCTAGTAATGCTGGCAAGCAGCGCCAGTATAGATTCTATCCTTTACCGTCGCACCAGGAATAGGAGGACTCTCCCAATGTTGTTACTGGTATGCTTCGTATATTTCAATATGATGTGTATGCCTTGTTGGATCCTGGATCCAGTTTCTCATATGTTACACCTTTGATGCTGTGAATTTTGAAATGAGTCCTGAGAGTATTCCTGAGCCTATCCTAGTTTCTACCCCTGTGGGTGATTCAATTGTTGCCCAAAAAGTGTATAAAAAGTATCCTGTTACTGTATGCCTCCTGCAGAACTTAAGGAGTTGAAAGAGTAACTCAAGGATTTATTAGATAAGGGTTTCATAAGGCCCAGTATTTCTCCTTGGGGTGCTCCTGTGTTGTTTGTGAGAAAGAAAGATGGCTTTTTGCGTATGTGCATTGATTACCCAACTGAATAAAGTCACCGTAAAAAATAAGTACCCCCTTCTGAGAATAGATGATTTGTTTGACCAATTGCAAGGTGCAAGTTATTTCTCTCATCAACTCAAAGTTAGGAAGTGTGACATCCCGAAAACTATTTTCTAAACTCATTATATCCATTTTGAGTTTCTTGTTATGTCTTTCAGGTTAACTAATGCCCCAGCAGCTTTCATGGACCTTATGAATTGAGTGTTCAGACCACATCTGGATATGTTTGTCATAGTGTTCATCAATGATATACTGGTGTACTCCCATAGTGAGGATGAACATTCTGATCATCTCCGAACTGTCTTTCAAACCCTTAGAGATCACAAGTTATTTGCCAAGTTCAGTAAGTGTGAGTTTTGGCTAAGGTCAGTTGCTTTTCTGGGTCATATCATTTCTTCCGAGAGTGTTAGAGTTGATCCCCAAAAGACCGAAGCTGTTAGAAATTGGCCTAAACCTATTTATCCAACTGATATCCAAAGTTTCTTGGGTTTAGCTATCTATTACCGCCGTTTTGTTGAGGGTTTCTCCTTTATAGTATCTTTTATAACTCGGTTGACCCAAACAAAAGTGAAGTTCTTGTGGTCTGAATCTTGTGAGAAGAGTTTTCAGGAGTTGAAGACTCGACTCACTTCAGCCCCTATTTTGACTTTGCCTGATGGTGTTGATGGTTTTATGGTGTACTGTGATTCTTTGAGAGTTGGGTTGGGTTACGTATTGATGTAGAAGGGTAAGGTGATAGCTTATGCTTCTAGACAGTTGAAACCCCATGAGAAAAATTACCCCACCCATGACCTTGAGTTGGCTGCTGTTGTATTTGCTTTGAAAATCTGGAGACACTATTTGTATGGTGTCCATGTTGATGTTTTCACTGATCATAAGAGTCTGCGGTATGCGTTTACCCAGAGAGAATTGAATCTTAGGCAGAGACGATGGTTAGAATTGTTAAAGGACTATGATATGAGTGTGCTGTAGCATTCGGGCAAGGCCAATATTGTGGCAGATACCCTAAGTAGAGTGTCCATGGGTAGTGTTTTGCATGTGGTAGAAGGTAAGACAGAATTGGCTCGTGATGTACATCATTTGGCTAGATTGGGGGTTAGGTTGTTTGACTTTGCTGAAGGTAGTATAAGGGTTCAAAGTAGTTCTGAATCCTCCTTGGTTTTGGAAGTGAAGGAAAAACAATACTTAGATACTAGTTTGGTCAGACTGAAGGAGTCAGTCAAGGACCAAAAAGTAGAGGTTTTCTCCTAAGAGACAGATGGTGTGTTGAGATTGCAGAGTAGATTGTATGTCCCGAATGTTGATGATCTGAGACAGAGGATTATGGCTGAAGCGCATGGGGCACGATATTCTATTCATCCTGGTGCCACCAAGATGTACCGAGACTTGCGGGAAATCTATTGTTGGAGTGGCATGAAGAAAGATATAGCAGCATTTGTAGCTAAGTGTGCAACATGCCAACAGGTTAAGGTTAAACACCAAAGACCTGGTGGTATGATGCAAGAGTTTAGTATTCCCTCCTGGAAGTGGGAAGAGATACATATGGACTTTGTGATTGGTTTACCTCTTTCCCGATGCCATTATGATTCCATTTGGGTTGTGATTGATAGGTTCACTAAGTCTGCTCATTTCTTATCTATTCATACTTCATATACTGCTAAGGATTACGCTAGATTGTATATCCGAGAGCTAGTCAGACTGCATGGAGTTCCCTTGTCTATCATTTTGGATAGGGGTAATCAGTTCACTTCGCAATTTTGGAAAGCTTTTTAGAAGGGTCTTGGTACCCAAGTGCTTTTGAGTTCTGCTTTTCATCCGCTGACCCATGGTCAGGTTGAGCGGACCATCCAGACCTTAGAGGATACGTTGAGAGCTTGTGCAGTTGACTTTAAGGGAAGTTGGGATGATCACTTACCTTTGATAGAATTTGCTTACAATAACAGTTTTCGCTCTAGTATTGGCATGGCTCCGTTTGAAGCCTTATATAGAAGGAAGTGTAGATCACCCATAGGTTGGTTCGAGGTGGGTGAAGCGGCTGTGAGTGGTCCTGATTCGGTATTTGAGGCTATGGAAAAAGTTAAGTTGATTAGGGAAAAATTGAAAACTGTGCAGAGTCTTCAGAAGTCATATGAGCATGTTAGAAGAAGAGACCTTGAGTTTGAAGTTGGTGACCTAGTGTATCTAAAAATTTCACCCATGAAGGGGGGTGAAGAGATTCGGAAAGAAGGGAAAGCTTAGTCCCCATTATGTTGGTCCTTACAAAATTCTTAGCCGTGTTGGTAAGGTAGCTTATGAGGTCGAGTTACCTTCCGAGTTGTCCCTGTTCATCCAATATTCCATGTCTCCATGCTTAGAAAGCATATTAGCAATGTTGTGGTAGTGGATTCCTCTGTGAGTGCTGACATTCAAGAAAATCTTTCTTTTGATGAGATTCCTATTGAGATTCTTAATTTCAGTGTCCGAAGACTAAGGAACAAAGAAGTTCCCTTGGTCAAGGTGTTGTGGCAAAACCAATCTGTTGAGGGTGCAACTTGGGAAGCTGAGGCAGATATGATATCCAAGTACCCGCACCTATTTTCCATGAACTCCGATCAAGCCGAAGGTACCATTCTTTCCTAAATCATGCAATTTTGATAAAAGTTGCAACAGTTCAGCTGTCATTTATTATGTGTTCAGCTGTAGTTTCTTGAATTTATGCATTCTATGTTGCATTCGAAGTGAGAAACGATGTGGTAATGAGTCTAACGAATGGTTTCAGCTTTATTCTCTATTCCCTATCTAATCTTGGCATGTATAGCGTCATTCGAGGACGAATGTTTCCAAGGGGGGATGATGTAATACCCCAGAAAATTTTTCATTGAAATTTTGTATGTAAATGTGTTGGGTTCTATCTTTTAGAATGTATTATAAATTTACCATGTGGAATGTCTTATATTATGACCCACCATTGTGTAGAGTATTGAATAACCTTTCCAACGATATATGGATCATCCAAAATGGACACCCGAGCGACTAGTTATGAACATTTCGATCGAATCATGAATAGTAGTGAACAGTAAAACGTGCAGGAAAAAGTACTGAGGCGTGGCGTATTTTTTCTCCAACTTTAAATGATCATAACTCCTTGTACATAATGATATGGGTGATCTACTATATATCAACGGAAAGCTCTACGAGTCCTCTTTCCAATGAAATTAGTTTCATCCAATTTAGATATCGGAGTAAAACGTTATGGTTGATCTACTTCAGACTATCAAAACAGTCCACCAAAGGATAGGTTCGAGAATTATTTAATTTTTAGGGGCGTTTTGGTCATTTCCCCTCACCCAAAATATGTCTAAACCCTATATTAAAGCCTATTAGAAGTATTATATGTTATATTTCATCAAATTCCCACAAAAAGAAAACCCTAAGCTCCTACATCCAACTTCAAGAACCTCCAAAGTTCACCATTAATTCTGCAAATTTATTCAAGATTCCAAGTTCCTAGTTCAAGAACTCCAAGAACCATCATTCAAAGGCATGATTAACATCTTAAAAACGAGTATCGATCTAAAGTTCATCATTCAAGGTATGTGGGGTTTTTCAACAAGAACTCTCTTTCGTTCTTGTGCCCAAAAGTAATTTTCTTTACAAAGGCATGATTTTTATTTGATTTTTTTGTGAATTTGAAGCATGAACGCATATCTTATGATGATTATTATGAAATCTTGATGTTTATGATTTTGAAAGATGAATTTACATGTGTGGAGATATAAAGAATGAATCTTGAAAAATATTTATCATGATTTTGATATTTTGGTCGTGAATCCCCATTGGAAATTGTGTTTTTTTTGAGAAAGTATGTGTTATAAGCACGTTGATGTTGAATATTTGAGATATTTTAAATGATTTGACCTTTTGGTCTTAATGGGGTTGTTTTGAACTCGAGTGTGAAAGAAATCTACAACGTGGTTGATTTTGATAGATGAGAAACATGATGGC
Organism: Capsicum annuum; assembly: GCF_002878395.1. Classification (NCBI taxonomy): domain Eukaryota; kingdom Viridiplantae; phylum Streptophyta; class Magnoliopsida; order Solanales; family Solanaceae; genus Capsicum; species Capsicum annuum. Next base: position 18,364 of record NW_025880888.1, read on the forward strand.
TCCTGATGTACATTTATGCATTACTGAAATTTTTTTGTTGTGAATTGTCTTTGAAATGATCTGACCTATGTCCGGGAGAAATCTTTAGCATCGAGTGGGAGGTATAAAGCGACCTTACTTCCCTAGAACTACATGTCCTCATAGAAGTGAGCTTGAGGCTGATTTATATAGTGATCACTAGTTTGTGTGGATTTGATATCGATAGTCCTACTCTGATGGCAAGGATAGGACGGCTCTCCCCAACGTGGGTTGTATGTTGGACTCTATGTAGCTCATATGGTTTATGTCGGTTATAGGATCTCCTAGTGTGTGTGTGTTTCCTTTTGTCTATGGTGAATAGTGAAGTGATTTGAAAGTGGAATTGTGAAAGTTATTCTTTCGAAAGATTTAAATGATATTTACATTATGAGAATTGATATTCTTGTTGAACTGAAAGTGATTGACAAATTATATGATGGCTCACATGTTTTATTGTTCTTATTTCATCCTCTCATGATTATGATGATTTTCTTTGGTCTATGTGAGTCTTTCATACATCCTGCATATTTCTTATAAATATTTATGATGATGATGTTTTTACAACTGCATACACCCCTATATACTGGGTTTCTTTCCATGGTACTGACTCACATCTTTGGATGTGGGCTACATTTTCTCAAAATGTAGGTTCAAGTGCTCAGTTCCAGGTTCGACAGTGATTCTTTGGGCACGCTGTTCTACATCCTCTGTTGTGGTGAGTCTTCGTGTTCTGAGGACGTGATGTCTGAGGTTGGTTTTATGGAATTGTTTACATTTGATAACTGAGTATGAGTCAGTTGGGGCTTGTCTTAATGGCTTTCTGGTTTTATTGATTTTCTTAGAGGCTTGTTAGACTAGTATAGATGTTGGGAGTTGACTAATAAGTCGTATTTTGTTATCTTTCTGAAATTCTTTTATTCTTGGATGATGATTACTCTGTTGATATTTGAGTGTTTTTTATGAAAACCCCATTGATTTGTGCTGAATTGAATGAAAATGGCTCAAAGGGTTAGGTTGGGGCTACTCGTTGCCTCAACCACCGTGTGACACTCTGGGACCCATTTTCCGGGGCGTTACAACCTACATCCTAACTTTTGGTGAGTCCTCATAGTTTGAAGGCCTGATTTATTAGATTTCTCTTTGTTGATGGAAGTTTTTTAGTTATATGATTTTTGTTTATGTTTGGGTCAGCTGGGGTCTGTCCTAGTGGATCTCTAGTCAGTAATAGAGACTTTTCATACTATTTAAGTTTTAGGTTCAAAGAGTTGTTTAAAGATTCCCAAGTTAAAGACTTTTATTAAGATATTTTTTTGTTTACCCTTAAGTTCTACTTATATTAGTTCACTTTTCTTACAAGTTTCCAGTTAAGTTGGCTAAATATATTAGCTTGGGACTAGTTTTAGTCTTGAGCACCATGTGACGTCCAAGGGTTACTTCTAGGGCGTAAAATTTATACTAGCTTCTAGGTCACATAGGGCTCTGGCTAATCAGGATGACCCAATAGAGAATGGTATAGTGAATGCTCTGAGATCACTTTCTTTTTGCCATAGACCTAGTAATGACTGTACTACATGGAGCAATCCATCAATTGCCTCAATCGTAGATCCTTTCTTCTTTGTAAGCAATTGCTTCATAAACATGGCATGTGATTTGATGAGATTTCATTGTGTTAGACCCTAATTTGTCCTTGGAGGAGAAATCTTTTGTTATCCTAGACAAGTAGACAAGGAAGTTGAAGTCTAAGAGTATTAATTTAGTCAAGTTCCAGTTAAAGCATCACCTTGGTAAAGAGGTTACTTGGGAGTTCGAGTCCGACATGCATCGTAGATACCCCTATCTTTTCACCGCGTCAGGTACTTTATTTTTTTTTAGTTTGAGGATGAACTAGTATGTTAGTGGTGGATAATATAGAAACCTGTTATGTGAAATTTTCCTTTTTAAGTGTTTTGACTATTTTATCCTTCCCCCATAGTTGTTACAAGATGACTTTGAGGTGTGGGGATGGTTTCCACGGTCCTCAATATATTCAAAAATGAGAGCTTGAGGCCCTTAGAGGCTTCAAAAGCCATTAGTTTAGTCAACAATTCATGATTCGGGTGTTGAATGGCAATTCAAAAAGTTTTATTATATTCAGAATGTCGAGTTTGGGTTAGCAATATGGGTATTTCAGGCTCGGGGCCTTTGTTTTGCATTTTGACTTTTCATTCAAAAGACTATTGAAAATGTCTAAATAGGGCCTCATGGCTAATTTGTTTTAAATGACTTGTTTTTGAAGATACGACATTTCCATTGAGTTCAAAATATCAAAAATAGCCTAACAACATATAGGGTTTACTTCTATGGGTTCCCGAACAAATTTTGAGGGTTTAATCAAGACAAATTCTCTAAGAATCCAAACTTTTGGTGCAATAGTTTTTGGTGCATTGGGTCCTTTATCACGATCTCGTGTAGATATGTTGCAATCATTGGATTGGATAATAGACTTCATCATAATCATGTGGCAGTGATACCGTGATCGTGATAGGCTAATTGGTGGACTGAGTTGGGTTAAGCATTAAGGTCGTGAGGTATTATTTTCCCAATCATGATGACCAATTTAATAGCCCATCAATATTGACCTTTACGATCATGAGGTGGGGTCCACAATCATAAGTTACTATTTACAAAACAGTATAAATATTTCAAATTTTGTGATTTTCACCATTTTTGGACCTTGGAGCTTTGGATTAGTGCGATTCTCAGAGTTTTGTTCACCGTTCTTTCTTTGGTAAGCTTCTAATTTATCTTCCCATCATTTTCTATTGACTATATCATCAAAAACACCTATTAATCATGA
>NW_025880889.1:0-1391 GCF_002878395.1 Capsicum annuum
TTACTCTTATTATTATGATTATTAAGGGTAGAAGAATTGACATTTTTGGAGTGAAAGTTACGAGAACGTTGAGAAGAGTGGAAGGATCAAAAAGATAAAGAAAAAGAAAAGAAAAATAGTTAGGTTTTGTCATGTAAGGCGGTTGACTCTTCCCCGCCATCAATCGTCGTTCTACACGTTCAACAAGGATTCCATTATCATTTTCTAATTCTTGTTGTTGGGTTGTGGGAGTTATGTTGTTGTTGTGATTTGAAGCTTGGGTTTGGTGGAATTTGAGAGTTATGGGGTTTGAAGGATTGTTGTGGATTTTAAAGATTATGGGTGGGGAACAAAGAAGGAGGTGACATTAAAGTGGGGGAACTGTTAGGGTGGGTGGGGGACGAAGGAAAGGGGGTGGAGGAGAGGGTGGAGGGACGGGTAAAGGGTTTGGTGCAGGGTGGGGGAGAGGGGTTGGGGGTGGAGGATGAGGGAATGGGGTTGGTGCAAGGGTGGGGGGATTAGGGGATGGCGAGGGGAGCGGGGGGACTTTTTTACAAAAAAATATTTTAATTATTTTAATATAAAATTGACAAAAAAAAATGACCCTTACACGCACCCCAGGCACGTGTCTGCATGTGTTTCGTCCTACTCAGCCATTTTGATGTCACATAGGCTTGGTCAATGGTCAAAGGGTTTAAAATATTCTGTTTTATTGAGTTGAGGGGTTCAGATGAAAAATGTATAATTAGAAGTATCCACTTTACAAATCGGTCAAGTAATAATATAGTTTTATTATGCAAACATATGTACATAGTTTATGACCTCTTTTTGGCTCTTTTGTTTCGTATAGTATACAGATGTTACGCATAGTCTGTGTATAGCACGAGCACAGACCATCTAGTTTATATATATATACTAGTTTAACACATGTGTCTTGCACGTATAATGTTTGATTATTTAAAATTAAATGTTTTTACCTATTGCAGAGATTTTTAATAAAGTGCAAAAGTTCAAATCACTTTTAATAAATCTTTCACACTCTAATATAATAATGTAAACATTAAGATATGCACATATATGTTTTACCTCTAGAAGTTTCAAGTGGTTGATGGATCATTACTTTTAAGTTTGTCATATAGTACCTCTTTCCTTGCTTCCACAGGCTAATAGAGACACATCAATTTGAACCAATTTGTATTACGATTATTTTTTTATATATATATTTAAAATCTTTTCTTATTTTTAAAGTCAAATTTTTAAAAAATCAGTGATTACATTCTTATTACGCACTTAAAACTTTTTAAAATCTGGTACTTCTTAAATTTTTCTTATTCTAATAGCTTTATATGTATTTCTCGATTTTTCAAATTTTCTTAAAATCAAATTTAGTTAATTTGGAATGCTTAAACTAA
>NW_025880890.1:0-1073 GCF_002878395.1 Capsicum annuum
GGTTATCCAGTAGAAAGCAATTAAAATATTAGGGAACTTAAATGTTTTTAGGAGAACTCAAACGTTTGTCCCCTCGATCCTTTTGCAATTGATGTATGATACACTTTTTTTGTCTTCTTTACCTGTTTCATGAAATTTTTCATGTGTTTCACTTATTTGTTGTGTGCCCTTGTTGAAATTTTTAGAATTTTTTTAGGTCAAATTTTGTTCGTATATAATTTGGACATTACTTCATAGGTGATTTTGTAAGTATAATTATGATTTTTGTTGAATTTTGTATTTAGTATATTTGCTACTACTACAATGGATAGAACCTGCAACATGAATCTAATATATCAGTCATTTATTACAACAAGTGAGTAATTTGTTGTAACATATGACTAATATGTTGCAACAAATAACCCATATGTTGGATTCATGTTACAACACTATAATACAAATCCAACAGATGAGTAATCTGTTGCAACAGATTGGTCACATAGCAACAGATTACTCATATGTTGCAACAGATTAGTCAATATATTGCAACAGATTACTCACCTTTTTATTTCTTTTGAAGGTATTATATGGTAGTCAAATAGTAACAACCACCATTAAACAACACCATATGGATGCCAAACGTCAAGTTTGATTGCTCAACTCTGCTCCTTCAATTGTTTTGGCTTTTAACTGTTACAATCTTTAGGCCCTAAACCAAAGTGGTGCAAATTGGTAGGAAGTGACTTTTGAGTCTTTTTTAGCATATAGCACGTTAATGAAAGAAAAGGGGGATCGATGTTACTTTCTAAAGAAAAGGAAGGGGGAAGGGGATGGAAATTCTCTAGTTTTGATATGCTCACTTATGTCAGAATCATGGGAAAGATTGAATATCATATATGGATATGCTAATGAAAATAAACGAAATGTGAAAAACAACACCATTTTATGTGGTACTTATAAGCAAATAAAATTCTTGAATACTTGTCTAGTATAGTCTGCATTTTTTCCAAAGCTTATTTCTTACAAGAACATATTGGTTGCAATACGTGATGTTTGTCTCTATTTGGTCGACTTTTACTTTGATACCCCATGGA
>NW_025880891.1:0-1174 GCF_002878395.1 Capsicum annuum
CGGAATTTGCCCGTCGATGGTTCCATACGAAGGTTATTGAATAAGCTTTCCAACGATATAATCGAGCACGTTCGAAATTATAAAACGGTGGCGGGGATGTTGTGAACAGTAAATGCGCAGGAAAATTTCCTGCACACAAACTACTGAGGCCTGCCAGTTTTTTGGGTCAACTTTGATCGATCATAACTCCCTCAATATAATGAACTGGGAGAGATAACACATATCAAAAGAATGATCTTTGAGTCTTATTTCCGATGCACTTGGTTTCATCCAAATCCAACATCTGAGTAAGGAGTTATACTCGTTTTACTTCAGCCTCTCAAAACAGATTTTTAGGGCCAACTTCAAATGATCATAACTCCTTGTAAAGGACGAACTGGGTGGCCTAATTTATATGAAATGAAATCCCTTTGAATTATCTTTCTAACGATTCAAATTTAACCAAAATCCGATATCGGAGCAAAGAGTTATGGCCGATTTACTTTAGCCTACCAAAACAGTCCACCATGGACAGATTCGGATTTACTTAAATTTTTAAGGGCAATATGGTCATTTTCCAGCACCTGATGGACGAAAATTGGTCATTATATACATATAATTAGTCTCATATCCATCAATTATCATCAAAATATTGAAAATAAGAAACCCTAGCCTAATTTCAACTCCAAATATCTTGTGGTTCAACCGTAGAAAATCCAAATTGATTCCGTAGTTGTGTTCACCATCTCAAGGGCTTCGAGAAGCACCCCTTATTTGTGCCAACAGGACTTCGAGATCATAACGGCCATTTTATGGTAAGGATGTAAATTATGTTGGTGTTATTTATATGGATATGTATATATATATACGCATGTGAGCATAAGAAGTATGTTATTTGATTGTTGTTGAAAGATGATTGGGAAATGATGTTGGATTATGTTGAATGGTGAAGGAATTTGGTGTGATGATGTGGTATTGAAATGATGATTATATATATATATACACATAAACCTATTGTTCAAGTTGATTTTTGGAATGTTTTGCAAATACTGGTAGTATGGAATTATGGAAGAGAATTGTGGTGTTGGGTTGCTAATACTAGATGCCAAACATTTCATTGTAGATAAGTGATTTGTAAAGGCGGGAATTTGTGTTGAATTGGTATCCGAATCTACAACGAGGTATGTAAAGCATA
>NW_025880892.1:0-1701 GCF_002878395.1 Capsicum annuum
ACTGAATAAGAAGTACAAATATATATATGCAAATCAACAGAAAATAACTTTTTTTGAATTTTATCAATACAATACTAAAGTTACAAGATTTCAATTCTGCCTTTACAACCATAACTGAAATGATATGCATTAACTTCTACTGACTGTTTATGAAGCCTCTACTAGTACTGACTGTAGGTGGCCAGGTCATGACTCCCGATTACCCCAACTCAATATGACTGATAAAAGAAAATACAATACTTCTCGAACTGTATAACTAACTCAAGACCTTGAATCAAAAGGACTCCTGACCTGCTGACTCGATGTTGCGAACTAACTGGATCGGAAGATGTACACTATTCCTTGTACCTACATTTCGAGAAAATGTAGCCCATAAACGAATATATGGGTCAGTACCATGGAAACGTACCAAGCATTGGGGGTGCAATGCATATATAAAATAATAACTTAATATCATCACAGTTTATAAAATTATGCATGCTGATATAAATGACTCACTTAGCTCGAATTAAAATCATCATAATCATAGGAGAGTAAAATATATTGGGTGAAACATGTGAGTCATCATAATAAATCTCAATTCACTTCCATCTTGATTCCAAATCATCAAAGTAATCAAATATCATAAAAATTCTCTTTGGAATATATGTTCATTAAATCTTTTGAAAACACTGACTTTCTCAAACTCAGTCTTTCAAACAAATATGTTGTCATCTTAGATTGAAGAATAAGACTTTTCATATTAGATTGGAGAATACATACACACACATTGGGAGATCTCATAATCGACATAAACCACGTGAGCCACAAGGAGTCCAATGTACAACCCACGTTGGGGAGAGCCGTCCTATCCTTGCATTGGAGTAGGACTATAAGTATCAAATCTAAAAACTAGTGATCACTATATATAATCAGCCTCAATTCTGGCTCCTATGGGTGCACGTAGTTCTAGGGAAGTACCAACACAGCTATACCTCCCACTCGGTGCTAAAGACTACTTCCGGACTTAGCTCAGATTTTTTTAAAGAAAATCCACCACAAAATAATTCAGCAATTCACAACGGGAGCCATCATGCTACCCTTTTTCAAAATAAATCAAAATGTGGATTTCTTTTCTCATTCGAGTTCAAAAATAACTCTTTTAAGACCAAAAGGTCAAATCATTCAAATTTCAAGGTGTACATAACACATTACTTTAAAAAAAAATCATAATTGTCAAATAGGGTTCAAAACCCATATATCAATACTTGAGCAAAATATTTCAAGATTCACACTTTATGTAGCAAACATTTATAATTCATATGAAAATCTAGAGATTCAACTTCAATCATGATATTAACATCAAAACTCAAGGAATTTATCTTCAAGACATCATAAAATATAGTAGTCTTTTGAACAAGAGCGTAGGATAATAGTTTCTATCTCAAATTCATATCAAAAAATGTAAAATCATATATCTTTGTAAAATAATACAAATTTTGGGCACAAAATGGAAAGGATGTTCTTGTTGAAAAATCCCACATACCTTAAAACTTAAAGCTTTGAATGAACTCTTGACCTTGGGACTCTATTTGTGAAAATAATGAATGTTTCTTGTAGCCCTCGGAATGGGGATTCTGAATCTCGAAGAATTATTGAAAACTCATGGTTGAATCTTGAGATATTTGAATTTTTAGGGTTTCAACCTAAAAATTCAAATAT
>NW_025880893.1:0-1149 GCF_002878395.1 Capsicum annuum
GAATGAAGCCTGTGAGAAGAGTTTTCAAGATTTAAAGAACAAGTTGATTTCTACACCCGTGTTGGTATTTCCATAAGGCACCGAATGGTATACAGTGTATTGTGATGCTTCCAGAATTAGTTTAGGATGTGTATTGATGCAGCATGGTAAGGTAATAGCACATGCTTCTAGACAATTGCAGCCACATGAGAAAAATTATCCTACACACGATCTTGAGCTGGCAGCAGTTATTTTTGCTTTAAAGATATGGTGCCATTACTTATATGGGGTTCATGTTGATAGATATACTAACCATAAGAGCTTGCAATATATTTTTAATCAGAAGGATCTAAATTTAAGGCAGCAAAGATAGCTTGAACTATTAAAGGACTACGATGTTGATATCTTGTACCATCCAGGGAAAGCAAATGTGGTAGCTGATGCGTTAAGTCGTAAGGCTATGATGGTGCCTATAGAAAGGCAAGGGATGATTAAAGATCTTCAACAGTTAGCTAGTTTGGGAGTTCGTCTTCTTGAAACTCCGGATAAAGAGCTTATCGTACATAATGCTGCGGAATCTTCATTAGTAGCTAAAGTGAAAGAGAAGCAATATGCAGATCCTATTTTATTACAGCTTAAGGAGAACGTTCAGAGTGGTGCGACCAAGGCATTTGAGCTTATGCGAGAAGGAGTACTTCAGTGCCAAAACCGATTGTGTGTGCAGGATGTAGACGGGCTAAGAAAGAAGATTATGATAGAGGCACATTGTTCAAGATATTCCATTCATCCAGGATCAACCAAAATGTATCAAGATTTGAAAGATATATATTGGTGGAATGGCATGAAGAAGAGCATTGCAGAATTTGTAGCTGAATGTCCAAATTGTTAAAGAGTTAAATTGAGCACCAAAAACTCGGAGGTTATATGCAATGCATTGATCTTCCAAGCTGGAAGTGGGACATGATCAACATGGATTTCATTATTAGTTTGCCTCGTACATCCCTAAAGTTTGATTCTATATGGGTGATTGTTGATAGGCTTACCAAATCCGCACATTTCCTACCAGTTAGTACCACTTACATAGTTGAAGATTATGCGAAGCTGTACATTAAAGAGATAGTCCAATTACATAGAGTGCCAATCTCTATTATATCAGATCGGGGAACCCAA
>NW_025880894.1:0-2024 GCF_002878395.1 Capsicum annuum
ATAGCGACAATAATTTTCTCCCCAAAAGGAGATGGTCACCACATAAATGATTTTTGGAATATCAGGTAGTACACAAGTATTTGATAGCTTCGAAAAGATAATGTGCTACAACACGGAGAAATAAAATTATTTATTGGAATTGTAGCAAGTCTCCTAACACTTTGTTTGGATGGTGGTTTTTCATGGTTTCATAATGTATGGTATTGTATGGTATGGTACAGTACAATGCAATACAATGTTTGGATAGATTGTATGATTCACTGCTGTTTAATGACATTTTTATTATTTGGTTTGATAGTATGGTACTGTATTGTAACTGGTAAGTTTACTAAAATGCCCTTAATTATTATAAATGTTAAATTTATCAATAATTGCTAATAAAATAATTTTCTTCTTACTAATTTATCATAATTACGTCATGTAGATATATTAAGTTGTTAAATTCATATAAATTCTAACAAAGTAAATAAAATAGAAGATCAATAAATATAATCAAATTTATTTTTTATAATAACAATTTTTTTAAGACGTGATACCAACGACAAGTACAAAATTTGACTGCATTTTTTGTGTATGCTACTAGTGTGTTCGGTATGGGATCCCAAAAAAATATTTTTCAAGAAAATAAATTATTTCTTACTTATTTTCTTGTATTCGTAACATAAGTAGAAAAAAATTTCTCAAAGCATTTGTATATATTTAAAACAAAATAATAAAAAAGTATATGATAAACGGTGGTGGAGTTAAGAAATTATTTTTTTAAAAGAAATATTTGGGGGTGGGGGTAGGGGGTGGGGTGGGGATAAGAAAAAAGTTTTAATTTATTTTAAAAAATTATATCATTTTTTTTTTGGGTGTGGGGGGGGGGGGGGGTGCAGGAGCGAGGAAGGGGGGAGTTGGTAGGGGATGGAGGTGGTGTAAGAAAAATTTCTTAAAAATTTTAAAAATAATAAAAAAAAATTGGTGGGGAAGAGGGGCTAGTAGGTAGTGGTGGGTGGTTTGGGGATGAGTGTCGGGTACGAACAAGTTTTTAAAATATTTTTTTAAAAAAATAAAATTGGATGGGGATTTGGGGAGGATGGGTCGAGGTGGAGGGAGGGGGAGCGGGCGAGGTTGGTGGGATTGAGGGTCGGAGTAGGAGGTGGAGTTAAATAATATAAGGTGAAGGATAAAATGAGATTATATAATATTAAGGGTATAATTGAAAAAAAAAAAAAAAAGCAAATTGTGGGATACCACTAAATCAGTGGTTACATAAAATGGAGGTTTTCATGGTTACCAAACCATGAAATTAAACCATACCATATCATATATTTTAAGACATAGTTAAAACAAACATGGTTCTCTTAAAAACTATACCATATCATACCATGGGAAACCACCTTCCAAATAGAGGGTAAATAAACTTTTAGAGTGTGTTTGGTATGAAGGAAACATTTTCTGAAAAATATTTTCCAATTTTTCATATTTGGTTGGCTTAAACATTTTGGAATATATTTTTGGATAATACTCACAAAAATATCTGAACTTTGATTGGATTTTCAGTTGAGCATACTGAACTTTGCGGGGGTCCTATTACTCTCCTAGACTTTTTAAAGTGGATTTAATTCCCCCCGAAACTCTATACCCTGTTTCGATGGCTAGCGGTGTAATACATGCGCCAATCTCATTTTTACACGTGTATTGGCGAATGTAATACACGCGTCAACTTCATATTTACATGTGTCCAAGTGGGCGGATATATGCCATTAAAATACGAAAATAAGTCTAGGGGATAATAGGACCCCCGCAAAGTTCAGTATGCTCAACTGGAAATTCGATCAAAGTTGAGGTATTTTTGTGAGTATTATGCCATATATTTTCTAAATCAACTTATTTTCCTCAAATATAAGAAAAATGACTTCCCTTCAAAAAGTACGAAAAATATTTTTCAAACTCTCTTTCAAGTTGAAATACTCATACAACTCTCAAAATCACTCACCCCTGCCCCGACACCCAATCCCCTACCACCCCTACCTCCCACC
>NW_025880895.1:0-663 GCF_002878395.1 Capsicum annuum
TTTTTTAAGTATAATTATGATTTTTGTTGAATTTTTTATTTGGTATATTTGCTACTGCTACAATGGATAGAACCTGCAACATGAATCCAATATATGAGTCATTTATTGCAACAAGTGAGTAATCTATTGCAATATATGACTAATCTGTTACAACAGATGACCCATATGTTGGATTCATGTTACAACACTATAATACAAATCCAACAGATGAGTAATCTGTTGCAACAGATTAGCCATATATGTTGCAATAGATTAGTCAATATGTTGCAACAGATTAGTCAATATGTTGCAATAGATTAGTCAATATGTTGCAACAGGTTACTCATCTATGCAATAGATTACTCATTTATTAGATTCACGTTACATATTTTATCTACTGTTGAAAAAACAGCAGTAGCAGATACACCCATATGAGAAATTCAACTAAAAATTATACTTTTACTTACTAAAATCACCTATAAGTAATTTTCAAGTGATATACGAATAAAATTTGACCTAAAAAAATTTGATCAAGTATCAACAGTAGCAGTAACAACAATGTTCAACAACAAGAAGATGATGATGATGAACCAGAAGAGATGATAATGAAAATGAAGAAGAAGATGATGAATAAAGCAACAACAACAATGAACAACAAAAATCACGATGAGAGAGAAAACTCCA
>NW_025880895.1:763-2767 GCF_002878395.1 Capsicum annuum
TGATATACGAATAAAATTTGACCTAAAAAAATTTGATCAAGTATCAACAGTAGCAGTAACAACAATGTTCAACAACAAGAAGATGATGATGATGAACCAGAAGAGATGATAATGAAAATGAAGAAGAAGATGATGAATAAAGCAACAACAACAATGAACAACAAAAATCACGAAGAGAGAGAAAACTCCAATAAATGAGAAGAGAGAGAAACATGTCTTTTTTTTTCTCCATTTCTAGTTATATTAGGTTTTACATTGGATCAAAGTATAAATTAAAAACTTGTGGGTTATTTTCAAACTTTTCCTACTTCTTAATCCTTAATAAAGTAATTGTCACCTCCACTCAATTATTAAGACTGGTGTCACCCACACTTCATTTTAAAACTCTTTTGTCACCTAGAGCCCAAGGCCCCAAGTTTCAATACTAATTCAATGATAGAAATGTGATTTTCATTTGCTACATTCTTTTTTTTTTCTAACTATATTTCAAGATATCAGATTTTTAAAAGTATTCAAAACGCAAGGTATATATGTGTTGTACGCTACCATATACAAGGTAAACTTTACTATTGTTATTATTTATTATTATTATTATTACTATTATCATCAATATTACTAGATTATTTCAACTTTATTATATCTATGTATTTTACTATCACACTTATTTCTCGCTTATTTCAAACCTAAATCTATTTGAATTTCACAAACTAAGTGAAATTTTATATCCTTTCATATTTTCAAATACTCATATTCATATTTGTCTTAAATAAATTATTTCACACTTTAAGATTTTTTTTTAATTTATAATAAATTTTATTCACATATCCAACTCGATGCATTTAAAGATAACTAGGTTTTTTTACCTCTCATAATATTTCAATTATAAAAACAAAAAGACTATTTTTTTCATATTTTAAAATATTCATACATATATTTTAGAATAATCATATTACTCCCTCGTACATGATAACGCCAAACTTTCTATACTTTAAGTTCCCTTTCCAAAAAATATAAATAATAAAATAACAAAGTGTTTTCATCAGTATTTTTAGCAAATAATGAAGCAATTACCTCTCTTCAAATATTTTTCTAAACTGAGTCGAAGAACTATCTTCGAATAGGTTTTGAGGGACGTCTAACATCTTCCGCTCGAGTAACCAAAACACTTACTCAGAATCTCTAAATCTTTTTGAAAGACCAAAATAGAGTTTTCACATAAAAACAGGATTTTCCTAAAATATTTAGGTGGTAACTCTAAACTGATTTTCAAAAACCTGAGAGTCACGACAAGCCACCACATGTTATGTGTTGTTTCAATTGGTTTGAAATAGGGCGCGACTGTCACGCCTCAAATCCTATTGGGGCGGAATGGCACCCGTAATCGAGGAGGTCCGGGAGAACTAGCTCATCACCTTATACTTCCCATGCATACCTCTATGACAACCCAAAATTCGGACAGCATCATGTCGCATATAAAAGGAAATAATCACCTGTATAAGCTCAAGCACACATATATATGTATATACAATACTTGGCCGTTGGAGCCATCACGTCTACTAACAACATACCATCTTGACTATACATTAGGTCTACAAAGCCTCTAGACAATACACAGAGTTTAACTAAGGTCGAGACACATCCCGCCATATAACTAACTTCTATGCAATACCAAAAATGACTGGATATGACACGGAAAGCCCCGAAGAAACCTGGAGCTCACCAAAAGCAGCTGGATATCCTGGCTCCTACTTGTGCGGTGTATGAGCTGAGATACCTGTGCCTGCAGCAGGAAATGCAGGTCCCCCGTGGGGGACGTCAGTACAAAATATGTACTGAGTATGTAAAGTTGTAGATAATCACATATGATATAGGATCTAAATAGAAATCAGAAACAAGTGAATAAATCGTAATAGGAGTGGACCACACTTACTAGAACTTGTGACAAGCTGTACATTGTATTTATTCAATCACTTTACTTTCGCTCTTATCATCTTTGTAATCATT
>NW_025880896.1:0-500 GCF_002878395.1 Capsicum annuum
AATATAATTGATTATCAATGCCACAATAATTTGGACAAGAAAAGTAATATATATTAATTTAAAAATTACATAAAAAACTATTATATATTAAAATAGTTAACAACTTAAATTATCTAAATACGTATTAAAATTACATATGTTGTACTAATGCTAGATTCCAGATGAATCCTAGAAAATATATGCAACCCTTTTATTTAAAAAATTTATTTAGATATATCAACATTGAAAAGACAAATAAACATCTTAATGTTGGGCCCGTGCTGACACGGGCCCTGCTCCTTTAGTATGTACAATAAATGCTCCATTAATTGTGGCTTAATTTTCCTCTATATCTTTTTCTTTGGTGAACAAAAAAATTTTTAATTCATTAAAATTTTCATTTATGTATAGTTTTATTGATTAACACGAGACACACGTTCAAAGCACGTATACTTGACTAGTATAATTAATCTAATTGGTTAGAAATATAATCATATAATGTATTTAAATGGATTTGCATG
>NW_025880896.1:600-4047 GCF_002878395.1 Capsicum annuum
TTGACTAGTATAATTAATCTAATTGGTTAGAAATATAATCATATAATGTATTTAAATGGATTTGCGTGGTAATCAAGATACCATGTATGGTAACTTTATCTTTATCTTTATCCATATATATTTGATAAGCTATTTCACGCGTATATATTTGGTAACAGCTAGGAATCAAAGTGCAAGTCCTAATCCTACACAAAAAGGGAAAACACTTTCTTTTTTTCTCTATATATACTTATGAGTGTAGTTGCAAACTTCAATATTTACGCTTGATTAGTTTAATCAAATAATGGAGTCATCCACATCTGCCAGTCAAATTCATGTGTTCCCCCAATTTCGTAATGCTAGAAGTACTCTTCCTTGTTCAGTAAATATTTCAGGCAACAATTTTAACTTGGAGATTGATCTACTTGTCAAGTTTGCTTACACTTGTTTTGACAACATTATCAAAGAGTACCCCTTTCATACTAAGTGGAATGGGAAATACAACTCATTCTCATGGGATATTGTTGACACAGTGTTGCCTTCAGAAACTATCTTTCATTGTCCACTAGAAAGAATTAAGTGGGATGGTCTTGAGAAAATATTGGAGAGCGAACATGGTTTAATCAAACAAATTTTGGAGTATGCTTGTACCACACAGGACCTTGCACCTCCTTTGCAAGATGATGATACAGCTTATGTGAGCCTGATAATTATTGAGAAACTTTATGTATCTCCTCAAGAATTTGAACTTACCAAATCTAGAATTGTTAAAAACCAATATGATGAGATTGGAGAAATAGTTTGGAGAGTTACTTATAAAGCAATCAAGGGATTAGGACAATCACACGAACCATCTTTGTATGAAAAATTACAATGGATTGAAGCCCGTGAAGGGGATATAAAAGATGCTGTGAGGAACACAATAAATTGTTGGTGCATGCATTTTGATGAGAATTATGAAAGGGAATTAGTACAGACTTTAACTGAGCAAGCAAGGAGAGAATTCATGTTCCTGCCTGCAGTAAGATCAATAATGCAGTCTTTGCAAAGAGTTCATCTTCCAGAAAATGAATGGACAGACGAGTGTGTGATACGCAAGGAGAGTTACTCACCTGGATTAGAACCATACAGCTTGCCTTGCAGCCACAGTTTCCATTATGGCTGCATCGAGACTTGGCTTCTTAAAAACCCAAATTGTCCTATGTGTCGTTACAAGTTGCCACCAACGGAGTCCAAATAGAAGTGATCTCTTTCTAGTATTTAAAATGTATTTTAAGATAGGATAATTCTGTCAAAAATTTATCTTTTCTCTTATGGCAAAACAATTCTAGTTATTCAATTTATTAATAGAATCTTGGCACCTTTTTACTCAAAAATCACACTAGCATATACTCACCATATATCATCATCATCCAAATAACAAGGGGAGGAAAAAAAATAAAATAACGGAAAGGAATCCATTAAAGATTCCACACACATCGAGTACAAAATCTCTGAATTCACAGACCACCACCAACGGACATTGAAGAAGAACAAGAATAGTAGAGCAAACACACCTCAGGCCACGCACACTCACCATCGAACATGGTACACACCTAGATTGAAAAATCAGAAGAAAGCAAAAAATAAAATAAAATGGAGCTATTGAGAGAGGAAACTGAGTGATAGGGAGATAAAGATAGAGATCGAAGGAAAAACAGTGAATTGAGGGAGAAGTGATTTGTGAATGCGCGAGAGAGGAGAAAGACGGAAAATGGCCACGATATCGAAACGCTCGTTCGGGTTGCTCGGAGATTAGTTTAGTGTTGGATTTTATTCAATTCGCGAGTTCGGAGTCGAGGCTTTGTCGTTCGAGGTATGCCCATCGAAGCTCCAATCAAAATTTTGACGGATTGAAATAAAAATCGAGGTACAATTCTATTCACTCTCTTTTATTTCATTGTTTTGTCATATTTGATGCATTGAATTGAATGTTTGACGTTGATTTCTCCATTGGTAATGGATAGTTTCTTGTGTTGATGCGTCGTTCATTTACTTGGATTATGTGATGAAACGGTACCTCATTTGAGAATTATAATAGATTATTTTGGGGCGGGAATTGCAAAAATTGATAAAAAGTGAATATTGTCGTATTTTCATTCATTGTTGATGTTTAATGTGGTAGTATCATGCTTTAAGTAGAAACAGGTAGGTAAAAGATAAGGGGTAGGCGAATTATTAGGAATTGTGGAATATTGAATGCTTGAAACATGTGTTGAATGGCTTGGTTTTATTGCTTTTTGGATCAAATGTATCAGTTGGCCGGGGAATGCCCCGAGGTATTTGTGTTTATTCGCTGGGGAATGCACCAAAATATTTTTATACCCGGAGGACGTTCGTGACGGAGGCCCGAGGCGTCGGGTAGAGCATCATTCTAAAATTAGTTTAGAATAGGATTTACATTTTTGCATTTTTCTATCTTTTGGATTGTATAATTTGGACTGGACATTATTTTGGTTTTGAATTTTGTTATATTTGTTTTGTTTTATTTGTTTTGTGTGTTTATGTGGTTTGTACATTTTATAGTGTCCAATTAGCCGATACATTTCACCGAGCGACCGTCGTCGAACCACGGGATCGAGGGGTGCCTAACACCTTTCCCTCGGTCAACAAAATTCCTTAGCAGCAATCTCTGTTCGCAAACTAGTCTTAAAGAGTCAAAACCGTTTTGAAAAACATTTCCAAAGGTGATTTGGCACACCAAATTATGCTAAGTGGCGACTCTGAGTTTTGAATATAAAAAGTCCTTTTCAAAACAAATCTCCATTTTGTCACATAATAATGAAAACCCTTTCAAACTTAAAATCGAATCTTTTTGGTTAAAAAAGGGGTGTGACACCCGTTTAATCTTATAACCTTATATTAGTAAACAACCTTATAAACTTATAACCTTAATCTCTACCAAATATCTCATATCGTAGAATGTAGATCATTGTAAAGTACCAATGCATGGAACAACATCAACATGAGCTATTAGGCCTTTGTCAAGTTTGCCAACAGTTTTAGTTATTCATTTTACTGTTTGTTTTTTACATTTGTGCTGTAGAATATTTGATGTCTGCTATTCACAACGATCATACATCTATTAATTTCAAGTCATCTTCAACTTTCCGTCGTGTATTGAGTTCTCTAATAATCACTAAACAGATATGATTTTGATTTGATAGAAGAAAGGTTTGTGTAAGGTTTATTCTGTTAAACATGTTAAATATGAAAATATGTTGGTACGTAAGGGCTATGACAAATGAAACTCAAAAATAGTATTATGTAATTTTAGAAGCGCTGTCGCTTCAGCATTATAGGATATCTAATTGTTAGACAAGAGAATAATCAAGTTTTTTCATCTTGGAATGTGTTTCTCTTTTGAACTGTGGAACTGCGTGCTAACTGGATCACATATATGTTAGACCTATATAAATGTGAAGCTGC
>NW_025880897.1:0-1413 GCF_002878395.1 Capsicum annuum
TTTATAATGATTTCAATTACTATCTTATAGGTTTTTCTAATATTATTCAATCATCTAAAAATGTAGGATAACTTAATAAATAATTAATATCTTGTATTTATTATTTTTCTTAGTGGATATGAAAAAAAGACAAAAGAATAATTAAAATAGGACAAATAGGGTATTCTTTTAAAAGTCTTATAAAAAATAACTCAAAATTACACAAATACACAACTTATGTTTTCAAAAAATAAACATGACAACTAAATAGACCAAATGGAGTTATCTACTAGTGTTAGTTTAATTATCATTTAATATTCTTACAGGTCATTATTAAGTTAATTTATATAATGACTCTAAAGTAAGATTATAATTATTATAATATAAATTTGAAGTCGTTGAGATATTTTATTTTAGATAATTCTATAAGATGAAGAAATATTTTGCAAAACTTTTGTCACTAAAATCATGAGAGAAATTAAAACTCAATAAATATTAAAAAAATTATTTCTATCCATAACTAAAGAATTACATACTCACAAATTTATAAACAAATATCAATATTTTCTATTTATGATCTTCTTTGAATCTTAATTATTACATATCTTGAATCATACAATTTAATAAATTATCGAATTACTTATAACATTTCATATATTCTATACTCGGATAATACTTTCTTCCTCGCACATTATTTTTTTATTTAAAATTATCCAATTATGTAATTAAATATTTTAATAATTATGAAAACTTATCAACAAAACATATTTAATATTCATTAGATTATACTAATTATAAAGTTTAAAAATATATTATAATAATATTTTATAAATTTAAATTAATATTTTTATATCTTTACATTAGACTCGAACTTAGCACAGACCTTGTAAACTAGTACACATAATAAATGACCCTATCGATACAAACAAAATCATTCCCACACTGAGTTATAAATTGAAACAATATTTTTATCACCTTCCTCTATGATTTGTCCACCTCAATGGTGAAAAATCAGTTAATTTCTTACACCAATTTGTTGCTTGTTCTTAATTATATATAAAATTATTATCAATTTACTATCTAAATTCTAACACGTGCTGAGTATTTAAAAATACCATTCCAAGACCAGTAGTGCTTCTTTAAAATTCAATAGCCGACATGCTCGTTTTAATTAGAAAAATAAAACAATTCAAAAGAAAGTAAATAATGATAATAACAGTAATAATAATTTAAAAAAATCATAATATTGAGTCGAATATTCAAACTTAATATCAGTGGATAAGTAAATACTCTAAGTAGACATTTAACCATGAAAATTAAAAAAAAAAAAAAGTTATTAAAATTTTTTGAAGTTTGAGTTGTATTTATTCATATCCTGTTCGAAAGACTTTTTAGAATTTAAAATATTTAAACATAACTAAAAAGGTGAAAATG
>NW_025880898.1:0-1657 GCF_002878395.1 Capsicum annuum
TCATAGGTAGAACAGTACATTATGAATTGCAATATTGCATATATGATCTCTCTTTTCCTCTCAACCTTAGAAGCGTCAAGGAAACAGTATTCATAGCACTGGAGCCACGTTAATGTTTTCACTGATTTGCTTAAGCACCTTCTTGAACTCTAGTTTAAGAAAGAAGTATTTAGCAGCAAGAGATTAGAAAGATAAAATGTTTTTTTATCTTTAACGTGCAGAATTCAGGATCATTTCTTGAACGCAGGACTCTTGGTGTAGAGTCAGTAATTACTCAAGACAGCAAAGAGGCCAAAGATATCACCAATTACTCATGGGGTTATCAGGTAATTATCTGCTAATAGATAGCCTAAATCATTGATGCTTTGCTCATGTCATATAATGTATAAACCGCTATTGATAATTTAACCAAAACTTTTTAAGACATTACGTTTTCTGCCACATTAATCTACCAGCTTCAGATTATTCTTTAGTAGAGCATTTCTAAGGCTGACAGTAATTCACAAACCTAACCACCATAATTCTTTGACAAGTGAGTGCAATTTATAATTAAGCTTTACACCAGTATAAAACATTTCCTTAAGGTTGGCTTATTAGGGGAGAAGTTACAACTTTACTCATTAGAAGGATCAAAGAGTGCGTGCTGATTGGAGCAGCTTAGGCTCTTCTCAACCGCTCACATGGTACAAGGTAAGTCTATAGATCCTTTCCGGGTACCCCTCTTTTCTATCTCATGTAGTGCTACTTATTTAAGTGACTAAGAGATCCTCAGCAATTAAATATGTGATTATGTTTCGGTTTATAATGCTACTAGCAGCTCTTAGATAGTCTAATATGTTTGTTATTTTACTCAACCTATGATATATTGATTGTTTGTAATTTGCCAGTCAGTTTTTGATGCACCCAAGGGTGATGACCCTGTTGCATTAAACCTTGGCTCCATGGGAAAAGGTGAGGCTTGGGTTAATGGACAAAGTATCGGCCAATATTGGGTCTCATTTCAAACGCTTGCAGGCATTCCATCACAAACTTGGTATGTTAAAGTGACACTAATTTAGACTGATACTTAGACGAACTTTTTTTATACTGAATAGCTATTATTACTATAGATCTTCAGTATACGTTATTCGCAGAATAATGAGGCCACATTAGAACCCGTCTATCTTCACCATACGTTATTTATAGATAAGAAGGTCATCCCAGACCCAGTCAGTCTTATCTCTTATCTACTTAATAAACTTCTTCACCTAAAGATCTCATGCACTCTTGTTTATCCACGAAAGCTTATTCTGTTTATACTTCAGTAATTAATGACTAAACCTCCAGCAACTATAATTGTTCATTTCCAGCTACAATGTTCCAAGATCATTTCTCCAACCAGGGGACAATTTACTAGTCTTATTCGAAGAGGAAACTGGCAATCCTCTTGACATCACCTTAGACACTATTTCAGTCTCAAAACCGCCATTGAGAAAGTAAACTACTCTTCCTCTTTTTACACCAAGTTATTACCTCCACAAACTATATTCTTAACAAAGAAATTTTCAAGATATGAAGGAATAACATGTTGACCAAAACCAGACAATTTAAATTAGGATAATTGATGAAAGGAGTCAATGGACACCATATGTAAAATTTCTTCAAAAATTAAACTCCA
>NW_025880899.1:0-1383 GCF_002878395.1 Capsicum annuum
GAAGGAAAATTATAATATAGAAAGAACGAGTTCAAGATTGGTTCAATTTCAAGTTCAATAAGTGGACAAAAGTTGATAATGATTGGTGTGATTAGATCAGGCTCTTTAATTCAAAATGCATGTTATAATCATTAGAGTTGACTATCATTTTCAGATAAATTTTTAGTTTCCTATTTTCAGAAAGGGACATTCATTATCTTTTCTTCCTTCTCTATATTTCTATTTTGTTTTCTTGAGATGGTTATTAAAATGGAAAATCATTGTCATTTTTTCTCGTGTCTTTAAGTCAATTCCATGTTAAAACAAGTGAGAAAGGATCTCAAAACTTGCTACCAACTTCTTCAATTGCACAAAGCAAGACAAAAGCCAGTACATGAAAAAAAAACATAATATTGAGCCGAAACAAGGCACGCTGAAAGTTCCGTCGATGGGCAAATTTGGTGGAATACCAAGGTTCAAGGGGTTTATCTAAGAAACATAGCAAAATGGAGATATTGGTTCATTTCAAGAGTCAATCTTAATAACCTGAGTTTGGATCTATGGTGCAGCAAGACAAAGACATATGCCATTAGTTGGAAGAAAAATTAAATGGGACAACTGCAAGAGCAATCACCTCAAAAGCCTAAGCCGCAAGCCAAGCATCCTGTTTTAAACTCACAAGTTTTCTTTGTATGAAATAGGAACAATTGCTACATCCAAATCGAAGGCTTTAAAGTGCAAATATCTAGGGTACAATTCCTCGTTTCTACAAATGCAAGAGGCAATGTTGTTGTACAGGTTTGGCAATAACAATCATGGTAAAACTCGTCATTTTGCACCCCTAAGAGATACGTTTTGTAATTTGGGTCTTTCAAGTCTCATGGCAAGGAGGTGAACTTCCTAATTTGAACCGATAATCCTAAAAGATGCAATTTTTTTAGTAAGAATCTTTCACTTTTATTCTTAAGAGATAGACTTATTGGTCTCAGTCATTCAATTTTATCCTCTAGAGGTGCATTTGTTGATTAGAATCTTGATTCATCTTTGCATTATGCATCATTGCAAGTAATTGTGATTGGGTTTGATGCCTGCAAAAGCTTTTGATGATAAGCCGGGGAAAAAAGAAAATTTAATTCCTATATTTGAAACTTCACATTAAGACCCTCCTAAAAAAATAATACTTTATTTTTCTGCAAAATAAAGTTTTCTTTATCATAATCTTTGTGTGGGATAACTTTTGTTCTAGTTTTGATTTCGATTTTAGGAGCCCGCCGAAGAACAGGGTGAAGAAAAGTAAGTCCAGGAGCCCGCCTGAAGAACAGGGTGAAGAAAAAGTAAGTCTAGGAGCCCGCCTGAAAAATAGAGTGAAGAAAAAAGTAAGTTCAGGAGCCCACCTGAAGAACA
>NW_025880900.1:0-2047 GCF_002878395.1 Capsicum annuum
GAAATTTAAAGTCAAAATAGAGAGGACCATATAGAGTGGTAACAGTGTTCCCCTATGGTGTAATTAAGCTTGAAAATAGCGAGGTCCAGAAGTTTATGGAAAATAGACAAAGGGTAAAACACTATCTCAATGATGTTAATAAGGTCAAGATGGTATTTGATGTGGATCTTAATAGAACCTAAGTAATCGGTCTTACTTGAGTCATGCCGTGACACTAAATCAGGTGTTTCATTGGAGAAAATCCAAGAGTTTGTTTCGTGAAGTCTGAAATGCCAAACTAACCACAACATGTTGCAATATTAAATTAAGCACTTCTTGGGAGGCAACTCATGAATTTTATACATATTTTATTTATAGGGTAATGTGTGCTATGTATGTAGGAACAATGCAGAAAAGAAACCAAGGAACTAGAACAAAAGTAAAACCCACAAAAGCAAGGGTTTTGTCATATGCAAGATGTCCAATTAATTGGTTACCAAAGGTTGGTACTACAACTGAGCATCCACAATCTTACAAAAAGAGCATAATTGTGGAATCCATCATCTGACTTAACTTCTATAAATCAACATCGAGGTGGTAGAACCTACAATTTTAAGAAAAAATCGTTGTCACAAATAATGATCGTCCTTAAGCTTCGTTGGTTCCTAGGTATGTTTTCTAAATTCCCTTGGTATGAGGATATACAACCATTACTGTATGGTTCCATAATTGCAGGAATAAGTCATTTGTTAGATCTTAAATTTTTTAAAATAACCCAATCTGACCTAACCCGTCTCATTTTAATTTCCCTATTCCTTTGACCCTAAAACCTGATACACCCCTATTTTTATTTCAATTTCAAATATATGTCAAAATTACGATCAAGCAAAGAAAAAAAGAGCAAAAATCCAAATTTAACTTTGGCTTTTGAAGAGTCAAGTGCTCCCAAATTATGTGCTCCCCAAGTTCTTGAACTCATCAGTATAAAAAAAGATTTGAATTTACTGTGAAGTAAGTTCCTTACTAGAATACATTAAAATTTGTTATTGTATGTTAATTTAAAGAGTATAGAAGTCTACATACCTTGAAGAGTGCAAGATTTATGCTAAAATTAATTCTGAGGGAGTTAAATACCTATTACTAATTGAAATAATTACATTATGAAATATTGTGTGAATGGGTGTGGATGGGGGAATTCTTATTATCCCTTAATGCTTAAATAGAGTCAAATTATTGAGTTTTAAATTGGTTTGATGTGACTACAAGCTCCACTATGCAAGCCATGATCGTCATTCCTATGTATGATAATAAGTTGGATTAATATGTGTGCCATATAGTAAGGTTGTAAGGTTTATTAGATGATCACATCTTGAAATTATCGTATTTGGGTTTGATCATTAGTAGTAGTCGCCTGATCTGACAACCCTTAGATATTTTAAGAAGGGTTTTCTACGATCTAAACGATAATTGTTCTTTCATACCATGAGTCATCTACATGAAATATTGTGTACCTATTCCTATTTTACTTTGAGGCTAACTATTTTTCCTACTAGTACAATGGCACCTAAAGTAAACAAGAAGAAATAAGACAAGGCTTCCCACAAAGAAATAGCAAAGAAGTGTGCACTCAAAAGACCAACCCACAACCACAGATATTGAGTAATCAAAATCTAGTGGCTTGGAGTTTTCTATCTCCTCAACCAATATTGATGGTCAACACGAGCCTCGAACCACTAGGTCAAGTTCTGCTAAGGCCAAGTCAACACCATCTATAAGATTGGTTCCTACAGCTACTCCTATTGAGCCTTTCCATTCTGAAGAGACAGACCAATGTTTAAACCCAAATGAGGGTAAGTCAGATGATTCTAGGGATGAGGATGAGGTGATTAGATTTTTCGAGGAGGATGACTTTGTGGATGGTTCTAATAGTGTTAACTAAAAATCTTTTGATAGAGTTATAGTTGCTCAGCCTTAAATGGGGTAGACCTGAGGAGATATGGTTTTCTAAAGTCCTAAAAATATATATTGATGGGGTGTTCTTGAACAACAAGGGGAACCAAAGCAAAGC
>NW_025880901.1:0-2947 GCF_002878395.1 Capsicum annuum
CCTATAGGTTTTATAATTCTATCATCTGCTAAATATAATTCTATTGGTGCATCTATTCCTTTTCTAAAATCATCTTTTAAAAATATTTCTATTGGTGCATCTATTCCTTTTCTAAAACATGCTTTTATTAATATCTCGTTTATTTCTTTATTAATCATTCTCTTTGTTACTAGTAGTATACTAGCTCTACCTTTTGCATATCTATAGTCTATTACATGTTCATTTTGGCTTACTACATAGTATTCTTCCTTTTTTCTACTAAATATATTTTTTATTGTTGGTATTTTAAATATTTTTTCTACACTTAGGTCTAACTCTTTTCCTTTTATTTCGTCAAATATATTATTATCAAATATTATTTTTTGATCTGTTCCTTTTTCATTTAAATATTCTTCCTTTGTTATTATTTTTATATCTTCTTCAGTTATTTGGTTCATTTTTATACCTTCTTCAGTCATTTGATTCATCTAATTCACTATCTATTTCATTATCTGTTTCATTCTCTGAAATTTCATATATAAACTATCTTCACTTTATAATTCGTAATCTATATAATCTATTTGCATATATTCTGTATTTTCTATTTTTATTTCTGATATTTTTTTCTTTTCAGGGTTTTTTGGCATTTTACAATCTCTAGCTAAATGTCCTAGTTTTCCACAATTATAACAAGTACATTCTTGTATAGATTTGTTTTTCCTATATGGTGTTTTATGTTTATAATTTTTTACATAATATCTTTTTCTTCGTTTCTTGTACTTACATTTTGATTTTTCGTATTTCTTATATTTCTTATGTCTTTTTCTTTCCTTATAATATCTTTTTTCACATCCAAATTGAGGTGCTATTTTATCTTTACAGCATGCTAAATTTCTTATTAATGGTTTTTCCATTTTTATTTCTTCTCTATATTTTCACATAGATTTCTATACCATTGTTGTAAATATTTTATTCTTGCTCCTAGGGTATCTACTATTTTTGCTTCATCCCAATTCTTTATTATTTTTGAACTAAATGGTTCAGGTAATTTACTAAAATATAATGTTCTTATTTCTTTACTTTCTTCTATATCATATGTTCCTTTATAATAATATTCTTTAAATGCGCACGTATACTCATCTATGTAGAACATATTACATATTACTAGTTTTAACATTAAATTCCTATTCGTATCTTTTTCTTTATTTTGTTCTTCTTCTTCTATTGTTACACTGCTAATTTCATCTCTTATAGTTATTTCATATTTTTTTAAATATTTCTGTTGGTGATATTTTAGTAGTTGTTGATGTTCCTTCTGTTTTATTATCAGATCTTAATACTTTTTTACTTGCTTCGGCTAGGTTTTAAAACCATAATTTTACTGTTACTATTAATGTCTTTTCTATATATTTTGGCGTGTTTGTTGTATCTATTTTATTATCTAATAATTGCTTTGACATGTATCTTACCCATAGTTGTATTGTTTTATTTGTGTCTATTACACAGTCTAAATCTAAAAAGTTGTAATTAATTATTTATTTTGGTGTCAATTTACTATATTCATCCTTTGGATTATATCTTTTAAACTTACTATTGTAATTATAGGTTGATTTTCTTATTTCTGATGTACTAGGTATTATATTTTTATCTAGAGTATATACTTCTGTATTTATTAGTTCTAGATTTTCTTCATTAATTACTTCTTGTTTTTCATTAATTTCTAATTTTCTTATATTTTCTAGAATTTCTGTATATGTTTCACTATCTTCCAGGTCATAATTATCTTTTTTTTTTCGGCATCTATTGTATTTATTTCTAATTCACTGGTTTCTAATTCTTTATTTTTTATTTTTCTTTAAATTGATTTATCTCAATTAATAATTTTTGTTCTTTATCTTTTTCTTCTTTTTCTTTCTGTCTTTTTTCATACAAATCTTTTAGCATTTGTAGTTCTTTTTCTAATTCAGCAATCCTACTATTTTTAGTTTTTTCTATTTTTTGTATTTCTTCTATAGTTTGTTGTTTTATTTTATCTATTTCCTTTTTTCTATCTATTTCTTTGTTTTCTCTTTTTATTCTTACCATGGCTGCCAACTTATCTTCTAATTTTAATTATTTTTTTTAACATTAAATATAAATGTTCACCTATTTTCTTATATTTTCTTCCTAAATTAGAGAATACTATTTTTATTTTTGATCCTTCGTGATTTTCATATGTTTTTTCGTCTATTATAAATTCTTCTTTGTTTATTTTATTTAAACGTATATAGGTTATGTTGGTATATATATTCTAGACTATCTATTGTTGATTCTAAATTTGATATTTCTTCTTTTTGTGAATTTATTGAATTTTTACTAAGTCCGATAATTATATTATACTGTAATCTTTCTATCCTTATTTTTAATTCTTTATGTTTTTCAGATATTATTTCTTTTAATTATTTATATTGTTGTGATTTTTGTACATTATTCATCTAACAAATATTATAAATATTGTTTTGGTGGAGATCTAAATCTGATTTTATTTTAATTAATAAATTAATCAAATAAATCCAAATACATACTACTTCTATAACTTTAAACAACATAGCTCTAATATCAATTGTAGCGGGGTGCGGATAACTTGAATAACTTAAATAGATCTTATAAATAAATATGCCTGTTCTAGTAGGTTTGATAATTTTGGGTTTTTTCATCCATAGTTTTTCCTTAGAAATATATCTATTTTATAAAATATTCAAAAGTTTTTTCGTTTACAAGAGAGAAGGCTTGCTTTCAACACAGGAAAGTCTTGCCTCTAACTGAGAAAGTGCTCTGCTATTTATAATCCTAAAGGAAACGTGTAACCTTTTTACATCCTTACATCTGTCCTAATATAACTTTACACGTTACCTATATACTATTTCTAGTCAAAAACTAATAAAAACCAATAATGGTCCTATGTCTTTACATTTAATGGAAAGTGCCA
>NW_025880902.1:0-5704 GCF_002878395.1 Capsicum annuum
CCTTAACCTTTGTTCTTAACAACTTCTTCTTTAACCACACCCCGGAATATTCATCTAGGAATCAACTTTGTCCTTTGCTTTTAAGCGGACTTTTAAAACTAGGATTCTTAGGAATTTACAGGTTAATCCATCATTGTTATTAAGAAGTTAAGAGGTTAACCATATACTAAGGGTAATAATGTTAAGAAAGCAATATTTATATTCACATGATGCATAGAATCATAACATTTAAAAAGTAAAACATATTTTTGATGGGGAAAAATTAAAGCATAAATAAGACTTATATGATGTAACTGAGAGAGAGATTTCCCTTTCAGGACCCCCCTAAGAATTTTGTGAAAATTTGAAAAACACCTTTATTAAATCACACTTAATATTATACAAACTTGGTTACACACAGAGGATGGATTGGTTTAAGTGGAAAGGTTTAAACATGAAGGGAAGAGGAATATGTTGTGAGGGTTTTTGTTCAACTCAGTCTGCCTCTTCTACTAAAATACGGGTCTTATATAGACATAAGAGAAAGAAAACAAATGGACTAGGCTACACTACGTGGCCTAAAAATAAATGGCCGACACTTTAAAGATAAGATTCATCAATAATGCAGGCCGGGTACACTTTGGGCCCCATTATCACATGCAGTATTGTTTCTTTTGACAGACGCGTGCTTCAACAGTTTGTTTCCTTTTTTGGAGGGTAGTGATAAAGAAAGCACTTTGACATATTACAAGACTAATGTGGGCATGCCCACATGGCACACTTTACCTTTACATCATATCATACTGCCTGATGCTTATTCTTTCACGTATCTGTCTTCTCTACCATTTACTTGTCTTTATCTGACTAGGTGTCCAAGTTGTGAAGTGCGATAGAATCAAAACTCATGACTGAGTCATCATCTTCGTTGGGATCCTGAGCATCTTAGAGATAAGCAAAACTGCTATTAAATTCATCTCCTTCCTTTTCTGAACTTGGCCTGTTATCTGGATTGTTCTGACTATCTATGTTTAGGACTACTCCGTCCATACTTGTGCTTGGGTTGTCTTTGCTAATTATATGTTTATCTGATTCTTGACTATTGAAAAATCTTTCTAAAGTCTGTTTTATTACAGTCTCAATTTTTTTATTTTTCTTTTTTGAAATCAAAGTCTTTTTCAAAGTATTATTATAAGTTCTGGGTAATTTTTGTTTTGATGAAGAACAACCTTCATCTTCACTTTTTGGTAAAGTGACAGCCATTAACGGATTTGATGCGTCTTTACTGGCTATCGTTTGAACCAGACTAGTTGTACCTCTATCCAATACAGTGGATTTCTTAGCATTCAGTGGGGAATGCATACCCTTCTCATCCATTTTGTGTTGAGATGGAGAACTCGGAGTCTGGGTACTTGCATTTGTTTGAGAAATATAATCTTGTCTTTCAAAGTCTGTACTTGTTCCTTAAGTCTAGTATTTTCAAGAAGATGGGCATCTTTATGGGCATTAAGTCTCTTGAAGGCTTCTGTCATCGTGGAACAATGGTCACAAAAAATTATTTTGCCTATGTCTTTCTGGATATTGTATTAAGGTATTTGATTCAGGTTTTGTCTAAGGGCTGGAGTTATATAATAATTTGGCCCAAGGTATCCTCTAGCATAATCCATTGCTTTAGAAAAATCATTAAAACCTTTAAAGAGTGGGTGTTTAACCCCATTTATAGATTCTACTACTTCTATCCAAGTTTGAAAAACACCATTGGTTTTACCATGTATGACTACATAATATTTAAATCTATTTTCTCTACTTTTATCCGAAAAGTATTGGCATAAAGCATTAGATGTGGCTACAAAATGTGAAGTGTCTCTTTTACTATGTGCTATCCATAAATTATCAACTAAATATTTCTGTGGTTTGTCTAGAACATGGTCTGGTTTAACTCTAAATGATAAGTTACATGATGGATATGAGATTAAATTAATTTGTCCAAAGTAAATTCTCTCCATCATTTCTATAGAGTGTTGTGGTCTAAAATTAATGTTACCTAGTAGCGTCTGAGCGTAAGAGTCTTGAGCTGGGGCTTTGCCCTTGTCTGGTGGCGGTTGGCTTGTTGGTCTCATGCTGAAATAAATGCTAGTTAACCCATTTAGTCTTAATTTGTAATCTACTTAACTAATCTGCTAATTCATTATCTTTTTCTTTTACATATTCAAACACAATATTTTTATATACAAATATTGTATCCATGAAATTAAGCCATCGTCTTTTACTGCTAGCTTTATCAATTATTTTTGATAAAATTTAACTATTGTCATACAGTCAGTTCTTACTAACACTTTTTCTTTGTTTATGATGTATAATTTGAAACTATTTAAATCATATATTATTGCTAGTACTTCTAAGTCTATGCTACTCATGTTTCCTTTTTCTTTGTATAAAACGCTTTGATATGCACAAATGTTTTCTTCGTTCTTACTACATATTTATTGGGTTTGGCTTTTAGGATAGCTCCCCAGCCTAATTTACTTCCGTCTGTCTGAACAATTAAATAATCTGATTCTAAAGGAATTTATAAGTCTGGAATATTTTTGACCTTTTCTTTAATTTGTTGTACTAATTTAATATCCTCTATATTAAAATATTTTTGTCCTTTACTTCTTGTTTTTGCGTATACGGTCCTGCTATTTTTCCTAAATCTTGAATGAAATTTCTTGCGTAATTTACTAATCCTAAAAAATTTTGTAAATCTTTAGTGTTATCTAATCTATCTGGCATATCTAATACCTTCTTTGCTATGTGAGGTTGAAGTTTTATTCTTTTATCTCCTAAGGTTACTCCTAAGAAATTAATATGAGTTTTACATAATTCCATTTTCTTTTTACCAATTATTATTTCGTATTTAACAAATAATCTAAAAATTGTTTGTAGATGTTCTTGTATGTTTTGGCTAAATACTAAGATGTTATACAAAATTCTTGTATTCTTAGAACATATCATTCATTTTCTTTGAAAGATAGGCGAAGCTGTTTTAATCCAAATGGCATAGCTAACCATTCAAAATGTCCTGCGGGACATGTCAATGTTGTCCATTCTATGCTATCTGGGTACATTTTTACTTGTCAGTATCCTAATTTACAGTCAAATTTACTGAATATCTTTTTACCTTGTATCCTATTGATTAATTCACTTTTGTCTAGTAATTTATAAGCATCTGTTCTAGTATTGTCATTTAAACTTTTGTAATTTATCACCATGCAAGCTTTACCTCTTAGTTGTTCGCTATGATTTCTTACCATGAAGGCAACTATTCTATGTCTAGAAGTTGATCTTCTTATAACTTCTAATTTCAATAATTCTTTTATTTGTTTATCGAACTCCTCAGTATCTTCATTGTTTGTTTCTATTGCTGCTGTCTTTATTATATATTCAGGGTTAATGATGTCAAATTTACACATTTTTTTAGCACCCTAGTGTATTAATGGTTTTTCTCCAATTATTTTCATTTCATCTAAGATTGCTACTATGTTATCTAAATCTTTTGGAGTATTTATTATACCTATTCTATTTATTCCTCTTTGAAAATTATAAAATTGGGTTTCAATATTTATTAGAGTGTAATCCTTTTCTATATTCTCTAAATATTCACATTTTTCAATATTAATTAGAGTATAATCTGCTAAGTTTCCTCCTTTAATTCTTCCTTTTCTTCACATTGGTTTTTAGAGGAACGTTGGTCTCCATTCTTACAATTATCACAACAAGATTGAGATTTTAAAGTTAAATCTTGTTTGGATGTTCTATATTTTCTCTCTATTTTTGGGTAATTAATAGTTTGTACTGGAGTATAAGTAGAGTTTCTAAATAACATTGAGTACAATTAGACTTTCTAAATAACATTATACCATCTCTAGTTAGTAGACATCCTCCATTATTTTATATTAGGAATTGCAGTCCAATTACAAAACCTGCTTTTATATTTAAGTCTCTTACTAGTATTTTATAAGCATTATAAGTTGGTTTATAGAATTCGTTACAAGTATTTATAAAACTTACTTGTGTTTTTTTGATATAATAATTTTAAATATTATATTATCCATCAATTTGTACAGCCGTTATTGGGTTTTTCAGGGTTTTAAGTACATGTTGTGGTATTATTCTTTTTTTTGCTATACAACTTGTACATCCTATGTCTACAATCCTAAAGTTTCTGTTTCTATATCTTGAATTTTTATTTTAGCACGTACTCTCATCGTCGTGAATTCCTTATCTTCATTATATATTAAAGTAGTATTTTCTTCTATATTCATAAGTTTTGTTTCTATTTGTTCTAAATGTACTGTTCTTTGTGTATCTTCTTCATCTTCATTTATTATAGCTTTTCCTTTTTCTAATGCAACTAGTCTTTGTTCTAAATCATTTACTCTAGCTTCTAAGGTTGCAATTCTTAAGTTTATAATCTGGTTATTTACTTGTTTTTGTTCACTAATTATTTCTGGTTGTATTTTTATTTTTAACTTATTTTCTATGCAATTTACACATGCTTCCATATAACATTTTTTATATTTAGCTCTATTTTCTTTACTAGGATACCAGTTACATATGTTACATTGATTACTATCTATTCCTTTTTATCTTTGAAAATTATGCATACATTTTTGTGAGACATTCATTAGATTGTTAATTAATAAGTCGTTTAAATTCAACTCATCTGTTTCTTGTCCTATTTCGTTTATTAAATTATCTTCTTCTGAATCTAAAGAATCAGATTTTGGGTCTATCATTTAACTCAAAACTTATTATAGAATATATACTTTCCGTATCTGACATATATTCGTCTACATTTAATAGGGTTTCTTGAAAATCTTCTATTGGTTGAGAATTTCTAGTTCTACTGTTGTTTCTTTAGGGACATAGGTTTGCTAAGTGATCTATGCTTCCACAAGTATACCATTCTAGTTTGTTTTTATAATTTCTATCATTTCTATATTTCCTAACATGTTTATCTCTGTTTAGATATGGTTTCTTGTCTTTTGATTTACGCAAAAAATATCTCTTATGATAATATGGTTTCTGTTTGTATCTCCTACTATATTTCTTAGGTTTTTGGTTGTCGTCATAATTTTAGGTTGTATATATAATATAGATCTACAGAAATTCATTTCATTTTTCTTTAATTGTTTTTGTATTTATACATTTTTCTGTTAAGATATCCATAACATGTTGTATTTTATGTCCTATAGTACCGTCTCTTTTGTACCATCTATCTTCTATTTCTCTTCCTAACGCTCCTGGTAATTTATGAAACAGTTTTTTTACCTAATTCGTCGTCAAAAGTATTTCCACTAGTTGTACAATAATAAAAGTAGTCTTTTAAGAAACTCTTTATACATAACCAATTTGAAATGCTTTGTTGTTCTAATTTAAGTAAGGCATCTCTCTGTAATGCTAATAAACCACTATTTGGATCTTGTCCTGTTAGTAAATTATGTACTTTATTTGTAAAATTGTAAGGGTTTGGTCCTAATGCTAACAAAGCTGGAAATTCATGTGGAGAATTTGATTTAAAAGCTTCCCATGTAGCCTTTGCAAATTCTCCTAAAAAGGTTTCCATGTATTTGTACATGGTTTCTGTATCCTTTTCTGTATAGTGTCTTAGATAGTCTGCTACTACTAATCCTTTCCATAAATCTATTACTTTATTCCACATTTGTGGATCATGTGCTGCTAT
>NW_025880903.1:0-6149 GCF_002878395.1 Capsicum annuum
CTTATCTGATCCTTTCTTAGTGTCTACCCCAATAGGTATTTCTATTATAACCAGACGAGCATACAAGAACTGTCCGGTCATAATATCCCAAAGAGTCACTTCAGTTAATCTTGTGGAGTTAGAGATGACCGATTTTGATGTCATTATCGGCATGGATTGGCTTCACTCATGTTGATTGTAGAAACAGAGTTTTTTATTTTCAGTTTCCAAATGAACCAGCCCTTGAGTTGAAATGTAGTACTTCAGCATTTAGGGGTCAGCTTATTTCGTACCTTAAAGCTAGAAAAATGATATCCAAGGGGTGTGTCTACCATCTTGTTCGAGTTAAAGACTCAAATTATGAGACTCCTAGTCTTGAGTCAGTTTCAGTAGTGAGGGAATTCCCAGATGTGTTTCCCAAAGATCTTCCTAAAGTTCCTCCCGAAAGGAAAATTGACTTCAAAATAGACCTTCTTTTGGATACCTAGACTATCTTTATTTCACCATACAAAATGGATCCATCCGAACTCAAAGAGTTGAAAGAACAGTTGAAAGACCTCCTAGATAAGGGATTTATCAGGCCCAATATTTCCTCGTGGGGCGCACCAATTCTTTTCGTGCATAAGAAAGATGGTTCTCTTAGAATGTGTATCGACTATCGTAAGTTGAACAAAGTCACAATCAAGAATAAATACCCACTTCCCAGAATCAATGACTTATTTGACCAACTTCAGGGTGCCAGTTATTTCTCTAAGATAGACCTCAGATTCGTCTATCACCATCTTAGAGTCAGAGAATATGACATTTCGAAAAAGCATTTCAGAACTCGTTATGGTCACTTCGAGTTTTTAGTCATGTCTTTTGGTCTTACCAATGTCACGACTGCTTTCATAGACCTGATGAACCAAGTGTTCAAACAGTACTTGAATATGTTTGTCATAGTCTTCATAGATGATATCCTTGTCTATTTCCATAATAAAAACGATCATGCAAACCATCTCAGAATAGTATTACAGACTCTTAGAGTCCATCAGTTGTTTGCCAAATTCAGTAAGTGTGAGTTTTGACTAAGATCAGTAGCTTTATTTAGCCATATTATTTTTGGTGATAGCATTAGAGTTGACTCTTAAAAGATCAAAGCTGTAAGAAACTGGCCCAGACCCATCTCTCTGTCAAATATCAGGAGTTTCTTAGGTTTGGCTGGCTATTACATCCATTTTGTTGAAGGGTTTTCATCTATTCCGTCCCCTCTGTCCAGATTGACTCAGAAGAAAGTCAAGTTTTATTGGTCAGACTCTCGTGAGAAGAGTTTTCAGGAGTTAAAGACTCGACTTACCTCAGCCCCAATTTTGACATTGTCCGATGGTTCAGATGGGTTTGTTATTTATTGCGATGCTTCCAGAGTTAGTTTAGGTTGTGTTTTGATGCAGAGAGGTAAGGTCATAGCTTACGCCTCTAAACAGCTTAAACCTCATTAAAAGAATTATCCTACTCATGATCTTGAGTTAGCAGCTGTTGTGTTTGCCTTGAAAATTTGGAGGCATTACATATGGGGTACATGTTGATGTGTTCACAGACCACAAAAGTTCATAGTATGTGTTTTCGCAGAGAGAGTTAAATCTTCGTCAGAGAAGGTGGTTAGAATTGTTAAAAGATTATGACATGACTATTTTGTATCATTCAGGCAAAGCCAATGTAGTGATAGATGCTCTTAGTAGGTTGTCTATGGGTAGTGTGGCTCATATTGAGAATGATAAGAAGTAGTTGGTTCAGGAGGTTCATCAGTTGGCTAGATTAGGCATTCATTTGGTTGACTCAGCTGAGGGTAGTATTTGGGTGCAGTACCTCAGAATCTTCTTTGGTTGCTGAAGTGAAGAAAAAGCAAGGTAAGGGACCCAGTTTAGTTAATTCGAAGGAGTCAGTCAGAGACCAGAAAGTAGAGGTTTTCTCCCAAGGTAAAGATGGTATGTTGCATTGCTAGGATAGGATATATGTGTCGTGTGTAGATAATTTCAGACAACGAATCCTTGCAGAAGCGCATGGTGCGCGTTACTCTATTCATCCAGTAGCCACTAAGATGTATCATGATTTACGGGAGATCTATTGGTGAAGTGGTATGAAGAGGAATATTACAGAGTTTATGGCTAAGTGCCCTATTTGTTAGGAGGTTAAGATTGAGTATCAAAAGCCTAGTGGCACAATGCAGGAGTTTAGTATTCCCACTTGGAAGTGGGAAGAGGTGAACATGGACTTTGTCATGGGTTTGCCTCATACTCGTTGTTAGCATGATTTGATTAGGGTCATTGTGGACAGGATGACCAAATCATCCCATTTCTTGCCAGTCCATACTTCTTTTTCAATAGGGGATCATGCCAAGCTCTATACTAGAGAGTTGGTTATATTGCATGGGGTCCCATTATCCATCATTTTAGATAGGGGTACTCAATTCACCTCTCAGTTTTGGAAGTCTTTTTAGAAGGGCCTTGGTACTCAAGTTTATCTCAGTACAACCTTTCACCCTCAGACAGATGGTCAGGCAGAGAGGACCATTAAGACCTTAGAGAACATGTTGAGATCTTACGTTATCGACTTTAAGGATAGTTGGGATGATCACTTTCCATTGATTAAGTTTACCTACAATAACAGTTACCATTCTAGTATCTAGATGGATTCGTTTGAGGCTGTATATGGGAAGAGATATAGATCTCCTATTGGTTGATTTGAGATGGCTGAGACTGCATGGATAGGATCAGATTTAGTGTTTGATACTTTAGAGAAAGTTCAGTTGATCAGGGAGAGACTTAAGATAGCCTAGAGCCGACAGAATTATTATGCAGATGTGAGAAGAAAGGATCTCAAATAGAGATTGGTGATTTTGTGTATTTGAAAATCTCTCCCATGAAAGGAGTGAAGATATTTGGCAAAAAAAGAAAGTTCAGTCCCCGATATGTAGGCCCTTTCAGGATCTTGAGTCATTTTGGGAAAGTAGCGTATGAGCTTGAGTTGCCTGCAGATTTGGCATCAGTGCATCCAGTGTTCCACGTTTCTTTACTAAAGAATTATATTGGTGATCCAACGGCCGTTGTTCCTTTAGAAAGCTTAGATAGTCAGAACGACCTTTCTTACGAAGAACTCCCAGTTGAAATCTTAGATTGCCAAATTCACAGACTAAGGAACAAAAAAATTCCCTTGGTCAAAGTTCTTTAGGAGAATCAGTTCGTTGAGGGAGCTACTTGGGAAGCAGAAGCAGGCGTACCAAGTACCCTTACCTTTTCTCCCCAAACTCAGACTCAGCTCAAGGTAACAGTTTTTCTTGGAGTTTATCTTTTTCATTCGCAGTTCCAGCCATAAAATCATGGTCATGTTATTGTATGCATTCACGAATCAGTTCAGTTAGTTAACATGTTCAGACTCAGTCATGTAATCACGTTTACATATTATGCATAATCAGCATGTAATCTCAGTCCCTCAGTATCCTCAACATAATCAGTCTCATTTGAGGACGAATGTCCCCAAGGGGGAGATATTGTAATACCCCGTATGACTCTAACTAGTTTCAGCTCGCCCTTGCATGATTAAGGGGTTCATGACTTAGAATATTTCACTAAGTGATTAAGACTTAGTTGTTTCAAGGCCTCTTAAAATTCAATAATTTTAATACCGACCTTCCCGGCCTTAGCATGTTAATTTATAAATTAATTCATGATCGGGGTGGTCGATAGCAGGTCTCGAGTAAGTTTGGATTTTTCGAACAAGATTTGGATCACATTTGAAATTTGAAAACAGCAGTTCACCGCGATTAGACCGCATCACGGTGAGCATAGATATGGAAGGTCCATCGCGTCGCACTGAAGGCAAAAAGGCAATGGTCATTTTTAGTGAGTCACCACGATTTCACCGCGTAGCGGTGAAAATAGCAATGAAAGCCTCACCGCATTGCGGTGGAGGTGATGTGCTAGCATTTTGTTAGCACATTTAAGACTTTTAACTTGAAATAATTGTAAGTTCTTAAGTAACTATCGTTGCTTTTTATGATATTTCGTTGATATTGCAGTGAAAGGCAAGATGCAAGAGAACCTAAGACAATAAGGACAAAAAGAGGTGAATATGGAATA
Source organism: Capsicum annuum (assembly GCF_002878395.1). Taxonomy (NCBI): domain Eukaryota; kingdom Viridiplantae; phylum Streptophyta; class Magnoliopsida; order Solanales; family Solanaceae; genus Capsicum; species Capsicum annuum. Next base: position 4,095 of record NW_025880903.1, read on the forward strand.
AATATCCAAGAAATTACAAAAGAGCAGTTGACGACTTTTGTGATAAGTCATCAACTTGGTGATAAGTTATCAGGTTCATCGTCAGCTGGAGGCAGTGTGATGAAGTTAGAGCAGAAGTGTGATGACATTTCCTGATATGTTATCACAAACTTGATAAGCTATCAAAAGTTTCGTCAGCCTTAGACAGAGAATGGACTTCAGTTGGAATCTGTGATGACATTGGAGATAAATTGTCAAAGTGTTGATAAGCCATCAGGTTTCACGTCAACCTAAAGCAGAGAATGTCAAAATTGAAGAAGATCTGACGACATTCCTAATAAGGCCCCAGAACCCTGATAAGGAGTCACACATGTCGTCGTCTATTCCAAGAAAAAACTGTAACCTGTGATTTTGTTTCCATAATTAGCCTAAGTATTTAAGGACAAATCTAGGTTTTCCTTAAAAGTTTGAGTCATCTAAGGGAAGAATTTCAGAAATTTTAATTTCGAATTTTCTTTAAGTTATAGCTATAAATAACAGCTTTTAGGGTTTCATAAAAGAGAGGAGAAGAAATTTTAAACATCTTGAACTTTATGAATTTTATTATTTCTCTCTGTAATTTTGGATACACTATCACCATTAAATTGTGAGAGATTACTATTGCTTTTTACGGAGTTATTTAGTGATTGAATCGAAGAAACAATTATTGCTTTTCATTGCTTGTAAGTTTATCTTTCAAATCATGAATTCAATTATGTGTTTCGTTCGTTACATTATGAGTAGCTAAACTCCATTAACCTGAGTTATAGGATCTAGGGTTAGGTCTTAATGAGGTGTTAAGTATTCAAGATTCAAAAGGTGGTAGGATTTCTTGATAATTCTAAAGTTTTAATTAACGTCTATTGGTTGCAAACAGTAGGCACACCTGCTTTGAGTTGCTTGAGAAAGAAATCAAATATAGTAGGAAGTGAATTATCAACAGGAACTCGGAAATACTTCGTTTAATAATCAGCATTGTAACAAGGTTGGTTAACCTGAGGTAAAATCTAGGCAGTAAATAGAAATTCGCTAAGTCAGAGAGGATTAGAAAATTAAACGCTTAAGTAGGTCGAGAGACATTTAAGCATAACATCGATAAAGATATCTTGTTATCCTACCCACCGCGAGAATCTTGAACCACTAGTAGCATCTGTCAAGTACCAAAATCCCTAGTGAATATAATTCTGGTTTTTCCATAAACTCTCGATTACAAACTGAAACTAAGGTGACCAAAAATTATTTGCTAATCTCCAAAACCCCCATTTTATCTTTTTGTACCAGTTGTTTGAATTTAACTTGTAGCTTTAATTTTGAACTAGTTTAATCACCACTCACATTACTCCCTGTGGATTCAACCCTGACTCCAAAGTTGGATAAATATATTGACGACGACCGCCTTGCACTAAATTGAAGTGTAAGTTGAGCGTTACCAAAAATGGCGCCGTTTCCGAGAAATAATTTGGCGTATTGAGTTGGTTTGGAATTTTAGCCTACTTGCTTAAATTCAAACTTGTAAATATTTGTTTTTAATTTTCTTTTATTTCTTGTGTTAGGTAGATTTTTATTTTAGTTTACTTATTACTATGGCATCGTGGAATGAACATGAGCTTGGTGGTTGAAAATCTTATCTTGATGATCCATGTCCATATTGTGATGGACCTCACTTTTGGCAAGATTGTAAATATGCTCCCCAGAGAGAGATGTTGCACCATCTCCATCCTACCGAGAGTATGATTGTTCGTTATGTGGTGATCAAGATGGACATTGGAGTGATTGCCCAAATGCCCCCTCTCCCTGGTATGCTAACCCAAATTTTAGTTCTTCTTATGATTTTGATAGGTCTTATGGTCAAGAACAGGAAGAATGAAGCACCGAAAAGAGTGGAATTAAAGCTATGCTTCAACTAATGTTGGAGTGTGTGGACACAATGAATGACATCATACGTGATATTCATCAATACATAATGGCAAACAAAAAGGAAAGAAGAATGATAGAGGATATGGATATAGAGGTCAAGCATTCAAAGCACTTTTCCAC
>NW_025880904.1:0-3959 GCF_002878395.1 Capsicum annuum
AGGAAACATATGAAAAAATAGAGAAAAATGGTAAAGCTAGGAGAAATGATGTTGAGTGAGGTGAAGAATGGTTTGTTGAGGGTGGTGAGGAAAATAAAAGTAAGGAGGAAGAAGATGAAGATAAAAAAAGAGGAGGAAGTAGAAAGTGACGACTAGAAAGATAGTGATAATGCATCATCAATGTACGATGAATTAAGATTGAAATCCCAACATAATCCTATCAAAACTCTTAGTATTAACAGGTCTCAAGTTGTGATGCCGATAGAGAACCCTGCAGATTTAACTAGTGATTTTGTAGTTAAATCACTTATGGGGAAATATTTTGATGATTTTAGGAACATTATGAAGAGGGAAAAACTTGAGGATCTTTTTAGGTCAAGCTGCATTGAATTCTTTCTTGACCTTCCTGAGGACAAAACTGCCCATTTTCAAATGATCATGGTATATAGTCTTCTCAAGAACAGGGTCAATTACATGGGTATTGATAAGGATTTGAAATAGGGGGACAAAAAGATAGATGAATTATGGATTACCTACCATGGCGTGCCAGTTTGTCTTGGCATGAAACAGTTTGCCATAGTGATTGGCCTGAGAGGAGATCGTTCATCTGAACCTCTCCTCAAAGAAACACCCATCAAAAATTCCAAGATAAGCAGGACTCAAAAATCACCAAAAATAAATAAAGGCAAGACATTGTCTAAGTGACCACCCACCAAAACATAAAAAGGTAACAAAAATTATAGGTTTAGAGTAGTTAAGAATCATCTCTAGTTTCTGAGGTAAAATAAAAGCAAGATAGATATCCCAGCCTTGTCAAGTTGAATGAGTCAGTCCAGGATCAGAAAAATAGAGGTTTTCTCATAAGGGGGAGATAGTGTTCTTCGTTTTCAAGGTCGTCTCTGTGTTCCAGGTGTAGATTACTTAAGGCAGTATATTCTTGAAGAAGTGCATGATGTGCACTACTTTATTCATCCAGGGGCCACAAAGATGTACCGCGACTTGTGGAAAATTTATTAGTAGAGTAGGATGAAGAGAAACATTACAGAGTTTGTGGCTAAGTGCTCTACATGTCAATAAGTTAAGATAGAGCATCAAAAGCCTAGTGGGTCCATGCAGGAGTTCAGTATTTCTACTTGGAAGTGGGAAGTTGTGAACATGGACTTCATGACAGGTTTACCTCGAACTCATCATCAGCATAATTCAGTCTTAGTCATTGTAGACAAAATGACCAAATTAGCTCATTTTCTTCCAGTTCATACCTCTTATTCAGCCGAGGATTATGTCAAACTCTACATCAAGGAGTTGGGCAGATTGCACGATGCTCCACTGTCCATTATCTCAAACAGAGGTACCCAGTTTACCTCTCATTTATGGAAAGCATTCCAAAAGGGTTTGGTACCCAACTTCATCTCAGTATAGCCTTTCATCCTTAAACAGATAGTCAAGTAGAAAGAACCATTCAGACGTTAGAAGATATGCTAAGGGCGTGTCCAATCAATTTTAATGGAAGTTGGGATAACCACTTAACTTTGATTGAGTTTGCATACAACAACAGCTATCATTCCAATATTTAGATGACTCCATTTGAATCTCTCCATGGTAGGAGATATAGATCTCCAATTGGCTGGTTCAAAGTTAGTGAGGCCTCAATTATAGGGCCTGACTTAGTATTCGATTCCTTAGAAAAAGTCCATTTGATTAGAGAAAGACTCCAGGCTGCTCAGATCCGACAGAAGTCTTATGCAGATGTTTGTAGAAAAGATCTTGAGTTCAAGATTAGTGACTATGTCTATCTAAAGATCTCTCCCATGAAAGAAGTAAAGCGGTTCGGCAAGAAAGGGAAACTCAGTCCCCGATATGTCGGTCCCTTCAAGATTCTTAGTCAATTTGGCAAGGTAGCTTATGAGCTCGAATTGCCTTCAGATCTAGCCTCAATTCATCCGGTCTTTCATGTCTCTTTGCTCAAGAAGTTCATAGCTAGCCCATCAAATGTAGTCCCTATTCAGAGCATTGATGTTCATAGCACTCTCTCTTATGAAGAGCTTCCATTCGAAATCTTAGACTATCAGACTCATAGATTAAGGAACCAAGAAGTCCCTCTAGTTAAAGTTCTTTGGCAAAATCAGTCCCTCGAGGGAGATACTTAGGAAGCAAAAGCAGATATGCATACCAAGTATCCACACTTCTTCTTCACTAACTCAGATTAAGCTCAAGGTAATAGTTCTCCTTAAGTTTACTCAGTTTCATGTTCAGTGTTCATCACAAACTTGGTATGCAGTTTCATGCTCACGTTCCCATTATGTGTAGTGTTCATTTATGGACTCCTTTTATCCATGAAGCCCAAGAATCTCTTTTCTAAGTTTAAGTTTATGGATTTCTTTATGAATTTCATGTTGGGTTTGATTTATTTATGTTGAGAATGATCAATTGAATTCAAATCCATGTTAGGTGATCAATTTTATGTGGAATTGATTTGTATAGATGTACATTCATGTGAACCTATGAATAAACCCTGGATGATGAAATTAGAGATAAATCATGATGATTAATTGTTGAATAATGTTATCTACATGTACTATGCCTACCATGTGTTTGATTAAATGCCTAGATGAAAGAACAATGCCCAACTAGTATGATATCATGAAATCCCCATGTATGTACAAGTTATGCCAATCACATGTTTTAATGGAATGCTTCTATAAATGTATTATGGATTATGATGTTAGTTATATGTTAAAGAAAGCTATGCTTGGTCATTTTTCCTTCCATCAAGTCCTGGGGGTACTTGTACCCGAAATATTAGCTGTGTGCCTAGATCCAGTCATGTTTCCATGATACTCTCAGTAAAGCTATGTATCCTTATACTTCAGACAGTCTTATGACTCAGGAAATCTTCATGATCTCCTGAACACAGTCAGTTGTCAAATATCAGTAATATTTTATCAGTCAACGGTATTCATTAACCTAGTCCATGTTTAGTTCAGTAAATTGTGTTCAGTGTCTATTCAGATGGGAGTAAAAATTAACACCGAGTAAACCCAAGGATGGGAACTCACCTATTATATGAAGGTGTGATTCTAGGAAGCAATCCTTATATTCTAGAACTATGTAGCCAGCATAATTTAAGACATCACAACCTGTTATATGAGGGTAGATGAGGTGTCTTAACCTTCTATATGAGGGTTTCCACCATTCTTATTAGATTTATCTGTTATATTAGGGTCACTCAGATGCTGTCCTTACTAGTGGCGCAGTATTGACACCCTTCTAATCAGGGCATAGATTGGACCCCAATTTAGCTATAATGCATTATTTGGGGCATGTCGGTTATATGACTACCTCCCATAGTCTCTGTATTAGTCTCAATAAAAGAACTCAATAGTTCTTTAGAATTCAGGACTGTCAGATACAGTCAACTCAAACATAGTACGGAACTCAGATAGTTCCATCAAAAATAGGACTGTTTGATACAGTCACTAATGTTATCAGTTATATTCAGATTTAGTAATCATGTTATCATAGTATTAGTGTCAGTTTTTATGTCCCATGCATGTATTCTTACACTCATGATAGTTAGTCAGTTATTATTATTGTTCATGCATATGAACCCCATGCATTCAGCCTACCTCACATACTTACCAGTACATTTAAAGTACTGACACATTTACGCTATGGTGTCTTATACCAGAGGTTCAGATACATGAGCTCTAGATAAATAGTAGATTCAAGTTTCAGCTATCAGAGTTAGAAGTGAGTCCTCATCATTCAAGGATATGATTATTCCCTATTATATCATTAATTAGTTTATTAGTTGAAGCTAGCTGGGGACATGTCTTATCAGCTCCTTACTCAGATAGTTCAGTTAGATAGAGGCTTTCTAGACTATCATGATTCAGACTTCAGTATTTTTAGTTTTGTTTTGGGTATTCTATTACCCCACACAGATGTTATATCATTCA
>NW_025880905.1:0-264 GCF_002878395.1 Capsicum annuum
CGCTTAAAAATTTAGTATATGAGTATATGTGAAATACGTTAAATATTCTTATGGGGTAGAAAAATCGTGTATGTGATATTTATATCTCGTATAGTGACACATATGCAATAATCAAAAGCTCGATAACTGAATCTATATATCAAAATATTTTGAATAATACATTGATATCATACTATTGAAGAAATAGATATATTATTTTGTGTCAATGTAGATACGTGTATATTGTTGAAGTTGTAATAATGTAAGACGTCGATAATTTATTTG
>NW_025880905.1:364-3494 GCF_002878395.1 Capsicum annuum
CAAAAATTTATCGTAATTTGTGAAATTCATTGATATTATTATGGGTTGGAGGAAATATACTGCTCGTGTTAATGTGATGATAAAATAACTAATTATTTGATTTATATATATACACATTGTATTAAATTAATTGGATATTGTTATAAATATTATTGCATTTATTAAAAAATTAATTAATTAAAAAATTAATTTAATTTATTAATTTATTAATTATAGTTTATTAAAATTTAATTTATCAAAAAAATTGTAAAAACCAACCATATGTGGTCGGCTTTCAAAAATATTTTCTGAAAATCGTCGATTTTCAAAAATATTTTAGAAAACCAACCACACGTGATCGGTTTTTACAATTTTAATTAAAAAAATAAAAATAATCAATAACCCGACCCGACTCGACCCATCAAAATAATTAAATTTCCCAATTGATATAAACATAAAGGAAATGGGAACAACATACTACTCAACTCGTATACACACACAAACACATACTTTGACACTTGAAATCAGTCGAACAAGTGCGTTTTCGTAGCAAATCTTGGTTTCTCCAACTCAAGTAAGTAACAATGTGAGATTTGTTGACCTTATTTTGAGTTATTTTCACTTCATTTCGCAGAAAAATTGGTGATTTATTTATTTTTGGGTTTAATGGTGGGATTTTGAGGAAATTTTAAAGATTGAAAGAACTTCTTACCCCTACTCATTAATCGATTGAGCTTGTTGTTGAAGTGAACCTGAGGTAGTGTATAAAGGGGACTGGGACTGATTTGTTTCGAGGATTTTAAGGAAATTTTAAAGTTTTTTTCCTTGTTAGATTAATCGTAAAAAGTTGATTTGAATCTTTGTTGGGGTTTTGTTTGTGTAAGATTAATTAGGGAAGTAGCAAGTTAAGAAGCATTTTTGGTTACATAAATCACAAGAAAATGATTTTGATTTTTGTTTTTGGCTTGACAAATTAGTGAACTAGCAAGTTCTCATTTTTTCGCCATTTTTCAGTTAAGGTAATTGAGGATTCTATGCTAAGAGAAAAATAAAATTTTAATTTTTTTTGGTTACATAAACCATGAAAACATTCTTTGAATTTTTTCTTTTGGTTTGACAAATTAGTGAACTAGAAGGTTAGCATTTTTTTCTCTTTCCTAGCTTAGTTAATTGGGGGTTATACTTGATCCATATAGTTACTATTTGAAGACTATTCTAAAAGGGAATCTTTGTTTGTTGAAGTTGGAAGTGTGAGAGTTGTCGTGAGATCTAATTTGGTTACTTATAAAAAACCCAATTTGGTTCTTATGTTTTGGTTGAAAATGGGGAAATTGGGGATAAACTTGAATGTAGTATGGATTGTGTGTGTTATGTAGACTGAAATGAGTAATATCTTGCATAGAGTAGATGGGTATTTTGGAGAAAATTGTAGAAGTCTATCTTTTAATTTGCTAAGTTCATTATTTTCGATATTGATGCTTCCCATGAGAGAATCTATAAGCGGATTGAAGCTGCCATTTCGAAATATCAAGAAATTAAGAAAAATATCAAAGGTATGTTGACATAGTGAAGCCGTGTGGGACCTTGTGCGATTCACTATTGTTGTTATCTTTCTTTCATTGTTCATATTGAAGTCTAGTGAAGCCGTGTGTGATTTACTAGCATTGTTCTTGATATCTTGTTGGTTTTGTTATTGCTTGTTTTTTGTATTGTAAACTTGATCTTATATCATTTTGCATGAAAAGTCAAGGCTTGGTTTTGAATGTGTAGGGACTTGGCAGGAACTTTAAAGGGGTTTTTTTGTTTAGAATGTGGTTTTCTTTTGAGACTTAGTTGCTTGAAAATGGTTAAGTGTAGGGACTTTAAAGGGGATTTATTGTTTTGAATGTGGTTTTGTTTTGACACTTAGTTTCTTGAAAATGGGTAAGTGTAGGAACTTTAAAGGGGATTTTTTTGTTTAGAATGTGGTTTTATTTTGAGACTTAGTTGCTTGAAAATGGTTACATGTAGGGACATTAAAGGAAATTTTTTTGTTTTGAATGTGGTTTGTTAGGTGACTTAGTCGCTTGAAAATGGTTAAGTCTAAGGACTTTGAATGGGATTTTATTATTTCGGATGTGGTTTATTAGGTGACTTGGTCTCTTGAAAATGGTTAAGACCAGGGACTTTGAATAGGATTTTGTTGTTTCGAATGTGGTTGGTTAGGTGACTTAGTCGCTTGAAAATGGTTAAGTCTAGGGACTTTGAATGGGATTTTGTTGTTTTGAATGTGGTTTGTTAGGTGACTTGGTCTCTTGAAAATGGTTAAGACTAGGGACTTTGAATGGGATTTTGTTGTTTCGAATGTGGTTGGTTAGGTGACTTAGTCGCTTGAAAATGGTTAAGTCTAGGGACTTTGAATGGGATTTTGTTGTTTTGAATGTGGTTTGTTAGGTGACTTAGTCGTTTGAAAGTGGTTAAGTCTAGGGACTTTGAATGGTTTTTTGTTGTTTTGAATGTGGTTTGTTAGGTGACTTAGTCGCTTGAAAATGGTTAAGTCTAGGGACTTTGAATGGGATTTTATTATTTTGAATATGGCTTGTTAGGTGACTTAGTCGCTTGAAAATGGTTAAGTGTAGGGACTTTAAAGGGGATTTGTTTGTTTTGACACTTAGTTGCTTGAAAATGGTTTAAGTTTAGGGACTTTAAAGCAGATTTTTTAGTTTTGAATGTGGTTTTGTTTTGAGACTTAGTTGCTTGAAAATGGTTAAGTGTAGGGACTTTAAAGAATTTTTTTTTGTTTTGACACTTAGTTGCTTGAAAATGGTTAAGTGTAGGAACTTTAAAGGGGATTTTTTTGTTTAGAATGTGGTTTTGTTTTGAGACTTAGTTGCTTGAAAATGGCTAAGTGTAGGGACTTTAAGAGATTTTTTTTTGTTTTGACACTTAGTTTCTTGAAAATGGTTAAGTTTAGGGACTTTAAAGAGGATTTTTTTGTTTTGAATGTGGTTTTGTTTTGATACTTAGTTACTTGAAAATGGTTAAGTGTAGGAACTTTGAAGGAGATTTTTTTGTTTGAAGACTTAGTTGCTTGAAAATGGTTAAGTGTAAGAATTTTAAATGGAATTTTTTTGTTTAGAATGTGGTTTTGTTTTGAGACTTAGTTGCTTGA
>NW_025880905.1:3594-4146 GCF_002878395.1 Capsicum annuum
AAAGGGGATTTTTTTGTTTAGAATGTGGTTTTGTTTTGAGACTTAGTTGCTTGAAAATGGCTAAGTGTAGGGACTTTAAGAGATTTTTTTTTGTTTTGACACTTAGTTTCTTGAAAATGGTTAAGTTTAGGGACTTTAAAGAGGATTTTTTTGTTTTGAATGTGGTTTTGTTTTGATACTTAGTTACTTGAAAATGGTTAAGTGTAGGAACTTTAAAGGAGATTTTTTTGTTTGAAGACTTAGTTGCTTGAAAATGGTTAAGTGTAAGAATTTTAAATGGGATTTTTTTGTTTAGAATGTGGTTTTGTTTTGAGACTTAGTTGCTTGAAAATTGTTAAGTGTAGGAACTTTAAAGGGGATTTTTTTGTTTAGAATGTGGTTTTGTTTTGAGACTTAGTCGCTTGAAAGTGGTTAAGTGAGGGAACTTTAAAGGAGATTTTTTTATTTTGAATGTGGTTTGTTAGGTGACTTAGTCGCTTGAAAATGGTTAAGTCTAGGGACTTTGAATGGGATTTTATTATTTTGAATGTGGTTTGTTAGGTGACTTAGTCG
>NW_025880906.1:0-3845 GCF_002878395.1 Capsicum annuum
CATCATTTATGTTAGCTATTAAATTAATTACTAACACATATATTATTTCTAGAATACTGGCAATGATGATGACCCTTCTTATCCAATGGAACTGAATAATATTCTTTAGAGAAAGTTCATTTTTAAGGTGATTGTCAAGAATGAAAATATTCAAAACCATGATGAGGTGTACAGTGTTGTTAAAATTCTAGATGATGAAGATTTGATCAAGAAATATTCTCCTAATGAATCGGATACCTCTAATTAAAGTAATCTTTCTTCAAACACATCTAATCATTTCATATATTTTTATACTTAATACTTTTCTAAACTATGTTTATAGGATCATGACTTTACCAATTCTAAAGAATTATATGCTGAGAAGGATTACAAAGTAATTAAATCGTATGACTTTATATTATCTAAATTTATAATACAGATATCTAATAATCTTTATTTATATTTGGTCACTAAATATTTGTCATACCCTATTTTTACCTGAGGTCAAAACGAGCACGACGTTATGGACTCTAAATGAATTAAAGTTTGCACAGAGTCGTCACCTAATTTTTAAGGAAAAATAGGAAACCTATTCATTTATCAACATGTATGATTTGTATTTTTTTAGTCTGCGAAAAATCAATTGAGATTCTAGGTAACGGTTCAAATTATTCCAAAGGAAAGGGGCTAGGCATCCTTCAGGATCCACAAATATGGTACCCAGCTAGACTTAATTTTTCAAAGAGGGAGGAGGTATAAAAAATAATGTAAAAGTGTATGTATTAAATATAAATAAATGTTTAAAACTATGTAAAGGTATATGTATATTAAATATATAACTAAAACACATTATTATGAAACACAGGTAAAAGATATGTATATAAAATGTATAAATTACATGTGAAAAGAAAAGTATTTTGTGACATTTATGATAAGAAGTGTATCTTGATATGCTATAAACAGAAAAAGTATTTACAAATAATATTTTTACTTGATTTAAAAATTTACGAAAAACGTAAATATTTATTTGAACAGAAAAGATCACAATGTTTATGATGTCAAAGTATGTAAACTAATTGATTAACTTAATTATTTTATGTAAATATTAATGGCCTAAGTTTTGCCTAAAAGTGATAAAATTATGTAAATGAAGAATATCATTCCCGACACCCAAAAAGTAAAGTTTTCACTATTTTGTTACTTGTACAAGTGTAAGAATAAAAATACAAAAAATAAAGTTTTTCTTGAAGTATTCCTGGAGAATATTCCAATAACCTGTATAAGCACTTGTAAAAAAAATGTTAGTAACAAATAATAATTATCAAAATAAATTGAATAAGTATGTGTGCAGATAAGTGGTTAAAAATATATTTTTTGGTTGAAAGTGGGCTCAGATAAAGTCATGGTTGCGAAATAGTTGCTCAATTAATTGGCCGTCCTAAATCATTTTGCTACGAAGTGGTTGCTCAATTAATTGGTCGTCCTAAATCATCTTGCCAAATATGAATTGTAAATTCTTGTGTTGTTATAAAGTTTCATCATCGCCCAAAAAATATTTTTTATTACGTATTTGTATACGTAAAGTCCGTCTTTTATTTATGGAGGCCTCAAATGAATAATAATTTTTTTTCATCGGCCACGATAGTATTTGTTCGTTATCAGTGTATATCTAAAAATGAGTACAGGAAGATAAATTTCCATCTAAACCATCCCAAACGTGTCAAACACAATAAAACAACATCCAAAACAAAAGTGATCCCAAAATAAGCAAATCAATGGAAACATGTAAAGAAATACTCAAAAGGGAGCTTGGCCGAAAATTCAAAACCACAAGATCGAAGACCACAAAAGCTATTAACGACGTTGCTTCGACGGTGTTCACCGGATCAACGCCGAAAAATGTGATTACGACCAGATCTGGCTAGTTCTTGATGAGCAAAATGAAACGGGAAGTAAAGAAGGGGGGCTGCCCGATGTGGTGGTAGCACGGCTGGAGCTCAAAGCTCGTCGGCCATCAACTCCAGCGAACTAGCGGCACAACAAATGAAGAAGGAGAGGGCGGCAGTGATGGTGACTCGCCGGTCGAAGCTCGTGTAGCTTGTGGTCGGCGTTATTTCTCCAGTGATGTGGCTGCCGGAGAACGGATAAACTGTTAATGTTTTAGATCTATAGAGAAAGTGAAAGCTTAAATTAAAAAAATTATGTAGTAGGCATCTGTGTATATATTTTTTCATATGTGTTTGTCTTGGTGTTTTGTAGTGTATGTTTATGTGTGTTTTGTAAGAAGAAATGAAGATTTTTCCTGCCAGTGTCTCCGTTCAAGTTCCCTTAATGTGAGAATAACATCCCTGATATATAGTACGTGTGTATATCCGTTGGAGCGCATTTTCTGTGTGTGTAAATGTGTCCGTTTAAAATTGATTGTTGCAAAAGATGAGAAATATCAAAATTCAAGATTTTCTTTTGATTTCTTTTTGACTTTTCAAAGATCATGATTATTGGTTAGGTAAAAAAGATGAAGAGAAAGAAAACTATGTCTTTTTTTTTATTTGTATTTGAGAGAGAAAAAAATATGTATGGGTGTATGAAAATGTGTTTGCAGAGAGAAAAGATGAATAAAATTATCTTCCATCCTTGCCTATTTATAATAAAATTGGGCACTCCTATTATCCAATGGATAAAGGGGTGTCCCGTCTTTTTATAATAGCACATCCTTTAGTTCTTAAGATATTGACCAAAGGATGTTCATCCTTTTGACCAATGGATAGAGTTATTGTCCAAAGGGTAGTGTCATTAAGTGGTCATTGTCAGATGTGACAAGACAACACTGAGTGGTCATTGTCAGACGTGACAAGACATTATTGTGTAGTCGTTGTCGGATGTGATAAGACATCGAATTATTATACTGCACAAAAATAATTGATCCGACTCAGCGTTTGTGGACTGTAAAATATAGATGTTGAATGAAAAATATAAAGAATATTAAAATTATCAAAATATAATTAATTTAAAAATACTGTAAAATATATATATATAACGTCATGTCGTGCACGTGTGCGAGTGATTGTAAAATGTTAAGAACGATAATGAGTTGATAAAAATCCTAAAATTAGAAAAATTATTAATAAATTATAAAAAATAAAAATATGACAAAAAATAATTAAAATCCTAAAGAAAGGATAATTATCAATAATTTATCAAACAATTGTAAAAAGATGTGAAAATTATGCTTTGTGTTCTTTAACGAATAAAAAGTCTGAAGACGTTAATTTTAGGCACAGAGAGCAAAAATTGGGTGCCAACAATTGCCCCTTTTCATTTAAGGACTATGTAGAAGTCTTCAAATAAAAATGTTGACGTGTAGCCAATTTTGCTCGACAAAAATGATTTGAAGAAAATTTGATCGAACTCTAATTTAAAGTTACCTACATACCTCGAGTTGTATGAGGATCAGGTCAATGTAGTTCAAAAAATTTAAGCAAATCGCCCTGTTGTTAAGGGTGAGAGATCATGCGAAATGATTATTGGGAGAAGGACTAATTGGAAACAAAAGTGTTTATCTATTTTCGATGCCCCTTTCAAAATTGCCCCTGTGAGATGCTGGAGACGCAAGATTGTGTACTTGTTGGGGAGAAAGAATGATTACGGTTGTGACGATCGAACTCTGCACAGAGCTTCCTAAATATCTCAAGTTTTACGAGAATCAGGTCACTGTAATTCGAATCATAGCAATATCAAAATTTACCTCGGTGTAAAGTTATGGTAACACTGGGTTCCTTCAAGGATGACAACAAAGATTTTAACACGAATGGAATGAATACGGGTGCTTGTTCCAAAATTGACTGTTTGGGTAGCTAGAAATGAGT
>NW_025880907.1:0-1897 GCF_002878395.1 Capsicum annuum
TATTATTATTGGTATTATAAAGAACATAAAAAGGTCGAAGAGTCTTATTCTTTTAAGCAACATAAAGTGATAATAATTGAGACATTTATTTAATATGACTTTCTTGTTACTATAAATACTAGAGACATGCTTTTTATTGCATAACTTTCTCCGTTGCTATGAACTTTTCTCTCTTATTCTTTATTATTATTATTATGATTTCTCTTATTCTTCATTATTATGATTTTACTCTTTTTCATTTGATATTTTTTATATTTTTTTCATGTCTTTTTATGAATATTCATCGGATTTAAGATTTATGAATACGTTATTATTAGGTACATATGCAATCGTTTCTCTCTTTAGTTTGTTGCAAGTTTGTACGTAGCTATTGTATGAACCTTAAAAATGCTTAATTTTAAAGAGGTGACCTCTATAATATCTTCAAGTCACATATTCTTCTTCTTGAAGATTTTGTATCTATTTTTTTTTTACACTAAAAATTACACAAATACAGAACTTATGTTTTCAATATTATAAAAAATCTCAACTTCTTAAACATATTACAAAAATTCCAACATATACACAGAATGCTATGTATATGTCGGCTATGATATGTATATTAATAGGGAGAGAGAGTAAAGTAATTTAAAAAGTGGGAGAGAGTGTAATTACTTCCAAAATAGTTGGTATTTATGTTATTTATACTTTTTTTTATTTCTGTATTATTGAATTAAAGAAAAAGTAATAATGCATTATAATGACAGGATAAATTATACTTGAAATTTTTCATAAGATTAATTAATTAGAGAAGAAAGATAAATAGCCTTGGTTATTCAGAAAAATAACAACTCTAACTTTTGTGAATGCATAAATATACGAAGAAGCAAAAGAAGACTTTTATTTATTTATTTTGCTTTTTCTTTGTTAATTTTTGAAAAATTTGAAATAAAAGTTCTTATTATATGATGAAAATAATTGAAACATTAAGAAGTCAATTACAAATATTTTTAACTTTAACCATTTTGTTAGATAAAAAATAATTTTTGAAATAATAGAATTACATTAATAGCAGTACTATTTTTAATATCCAAATATTAGAAACAGAATTTCATAGTTAAATTAACCGCGCAAAGCTCGGAATGTACACTAGAGGAGTACTGGAAGTTAAAATCTAGGGTTACTTGGCTAAATGAAGGAGACGCTAACACGGGGTTCTTTCATACCTCAACTTTGATCAGAAGAAAGAAAAATAGGATAGTAGCTCTTAAAAATGAATGCATACAAGGTCAAGCTGATATTCTTAGGCACACGTACTCCTACTTTGATCACTTGTTTCGGTTAGACCACCTAAAGTCTATGAGGTTTCCTATATCAATCAGCAAAAACTGCCTTTCAGAAGAAGAAAAAAAAGATCTCCAACGTATGCCTTCTGAAAAGGAAATTAAGGAAGCAGTCTTCTCTTTTCAACCATTAAAAGCACCGGGCCTGATGAATTACATCCCTACTTTTATCAAAAGTAATAGGACCTGGTAGGCCACTCGGTTCAGCAATTCTGCTTAACAACCTTTAGGAATGCTAGAATAGAGGAGACTATCAATCATATCCACATATGTTCATTCCTAAAAGTAATGACGCCCCGTCTCTTACTAAATTTCGCCCGATCAGCCTCTGCAATATCTCCTACAAAATAATCACTAAAATAATCTCAAGACGCCTTAGACCTTTAGGACACGTTTGGTAGGATGTATTATTTAAAATAGTCCATGTATTAAAATTTAATCCAACCTAATACATCGTTTGGTTGCACAACTTAATTTAATCCCTTCTTATCCATGGATAACTAATACACCATATGGTGTATTATCTTATACCTAGGAAACCATGGGATTACTTATCCATGGCATAATAATACATG
>NW_025880908.1:0-3772 GCF_002878395.1 Capsicum annuum
CTCTCCAGTCTGTTAACGTCGTCAATGAGTTTTCTGATGTCTTTCCGAATGATCTCCCAGGGATACATCCTGATAGAGAGATAGAGTTCGGGATTGATATTCTTCCCGATACTCAGCCTATTTCTATTTCTCCTTACCGTATGGCCCCTGCAGAACATAAGGATTTGAAAGAGTAACTTAAAGATCTACTAGATAAGGGTTTCATAAGGCCCAGTGTTTCTCCTTGGGGTGCTTCTTTGTTGTTTGTAAGAAAGAAAGATGTCTCTTTGTGTATGTGCATTGATTACCGCCAACTGAATAAAGTCACCATAAAAATTAAGTACCCCCTTCCGAGAATAGATGATTTGTTTTACCAATTGCAAGGTGCAAGTTATTTCTCAAAGATAGACCTTCATTCCAGCTATTATCAACTCAAAGTTAGGGATTGTGACATCTTAAAAACCGCTTTCCAAACTCGTTATGGCTATTTTGAGTTTATTGTTATGTCTTTCGGGTTAACTAATGCCCTAGCTGCTTTCATGGACCTCAGGAATCGAGTGTTCAGACCATATCTAGATATGTTTGTCATAGTGTTCATCGATGATATACTGGTGTACTCCCGTAGTGAGGATGAATATTCTGATCATCTCTGAACTTGCAAACCCTTAGAGATCACAAGTTGTTTGCCAAGTTCAGTAAGTGTGAGTTTTGGATAAGGTCAGTTGCTTTTCTGGGTCATATCATTTCTTCCGAGGGTATTAGAGTTGATCCCCAAAAGACCAAAACTGTTAGAAATTGGCCTAGACCTATTTCTCCAATTGATATCTAAAGTTTCTTACGTTTAGCTAGCTATTACTGCCATTTTGTTGAGGGTTTCTCCTCCATAGCATCTCCTATGACTCGGTTGACCCAAAAGAAAGTGAAGTTCTTGTTGTCCGAATCTTGTGAGAAGAGATTTTAGGAGTTGAAGACTCGACTCACTTCAGCCCCTGTTTTGACTTTGCCTGATGGTGTTGATGGTTTTGTGGTGTATTGTGATGCTTCGAGAGTTGGGTTGGGTTGCGTATTAATGCAGAAGGGTACCTCATGCTTCTAGACAATTGAAACCCCATGAGAAAAATTACCCCACCCATGACCTTGAGTTAGCTGCTGTTGTGTTTGCTTTGAAAATCTGGAGACACTATTTGTATGGTGTCCATGTTGATTTTTTCACTGATCATAAGAGTCTGCAGTATGTGTTTACCCAGAGAGAATTGAATTTTAGGCAAAGACGATGGTTAGAATTGTTAAAGGACTATGATATGAGTGTGTTGTACCATCCAGGAAAGGCCAATGTTGCGGCGGATACCCTAAGTAGAGTGTCCATGGGTAGTGTTTCGCATGTGGTAGAAGGTAAGAAAGAGTTGGCTCATGATGTACATTATTTGGCTAGATTGGGGGTTAGGTTGTTTGACTCTGGTGAAGGTAGTATAGGGGTTCAAAGTAGTTCTAAATCCTCCTTGGTTTCGGAAGTGAAGGAAAATCAATACTTAGATGCTAGTTTGATCAGACTGAAGGAGTCAGTCAAGGACCAAAAAGTAGAGGTTTTCACCCAAGGGGGAGATGGTGTGTTGAGATTGTAGGGTAGATTGTGTGTCCCGAATGTTGATATCTGAGACAGAGGATTATGGCTGAAGCACACGGGGCGCGATATTCTATTCATCCTGGTGCCACCAAGATGTACCGAGACTTGTGGGAAATCTATTGGTGGAGTGGCATGAAGAAAGATATAGCAGCATTTGTAGCTAAGTGTGCAACATGCCAATAGGTTCAGGTTGAACTCCAAAGACCTGGTGGTATGATGCAAGAGTTTAGTATTCCCACCTGTAAGTGGGAAGAGATAAATATGGACTTCGTGATTGGTTTACCTCCTTCCCGATGCCATCATGATTCCATTTGGGTTGTGGTTGATAGGTTGACTAAGTCTGCTTAATTCTTGCCTGTTCATACTTCATATACTGCTGAGGATTACACTAGATTATATATCCAAGATCTAGTCAAACTACATGGAGTTCCCTTGTCTATCATTTCAGATAGGGCTACTCAGTTTACTTTACAATTTTGGAAAGCTTTTCAGAAGGGTCTTGGTACCCAAGTGCTTTTGAGTTCTGATTTTCATCCACAGACTAATGGTCAGGCTGAGCGGATCATCCAGACCTTAGAGGATATGTTGAGAGCTTATGTACTTGACTTTAAGGAAAGTTGGGATGATCACTTACCGTTGATAGAGTTTGCTTACAATAACTATTTCCACTCTAGTATTGGCATGGCTCAATTTAAAGCCTTATATGAGAGGAAGTGTAGATCACCCATAGGTTGGTTCGAGGTGGGTGAAGCGGGTATGAGTGGTCCTGATTCGGTATTTAAGGCTATGGAAAAAGTTAAGTTGATTAGGAAAAGGCTAAAAACTACGCAGAGTCATCAGAAGTCATATACAGATGTTAGAAGGAGAGACGTTGAGTTTGAAGTTGGTGAACTAGTGTATCTGAAAATTTCACCCATGAGGGGGATGAAGAGATTTGAAAAGAAGGGAAATCTTAGTCCCCATTATGTTGGTCCTTACAAAATTCTTAGCCGTGTTGGTAAGGTAGCTTATGAGGTCGAGTTGCCTTCCGAGTTTTCCTCTGTTCATCCAATATTCCATGTCTCCATGCTTAGAAAGCATATTAGCGATGCTGTGGTAGTGGATTCCTCTGTGAGTGCTGACATTCAAGAAAATCTTTCTTTTAATGAGATTTCTGTTGAGATTCTTCATTTCAGTGTCCGAAGACTAAGGAACAAAGAAGTTTCCTTGGTCAAGGTGTTGTGGCGAAACCAATTTGTTGAGGGTGCAACTTGGGAAGCTGAGGCGGATATGCGATCCAAGTACCCGCACCTATTTTTCGCGAACTCCGATCAAGCTGAAGGCACCGTTCTTTCCTAAATCATGCACTTTTGATAAAAGTTGCACCAGTTCAGCTGTCATTTATTATGTGTTCAGTTGTAGTTTTTTGAATTTACACATTCTATGTTGCATTCGGGATGAGAAATGATGTGATGATGGGTCTAACGAATGGTTTCAATTGTATTCTCTATTCCGTATCTAATCTTGGCATGTCTAGCATCATTCAAAGATGAATGTTTCCAAGGGGGGATGATGTAATACCCCAGAAAATTTTTCGTTGAAATTTTGTGCGTACATGTGTTGGGTTCTATCTTCTAGAATAAATTATAAATTTTTCCGTGCGGAATGTCTTATATTATAACCCACCATTGTGTAGAGTATGAAATAAGATTTCCAATGATATGTGGATCATCCAAAACGGACACCCAAGCGACGAGTTATGAACATTCCGATCAAACCATGAATAGTAGTGAACAGTAAAACGTGCAGGAAAAAGTACTGAGGCCTGGCGTATTTTTGCTCCAACTTTAAATGATCATAACTCCTTGTACATAGAGATCTGAGTGATCTACTATATATCAACGGAAATCTCTACGATTCCTCTTTCCAATGAAATTGGTTTCATCCAATTTGTCTGTCGGAGAAAAAAGTTATGATCGATCTACTTCAGCCTATCAAAAGTGAATTTTTGGGTCAACTTCAAACTATCATAACTCCTCGTACACAATGATCTGGGTGAGATACTATATATCAATGGAAATATATGAGAGTCCTCTTTCTAATGAAATTAGTTTCATCTAATTTGGATATCGGAGTAAAACGTTATGGTTGATCTACTTCAGACTATCAAAACAGTCCACCAAAGGACAT
>NW_025880909.1:0-1921 GCF_002878395.1 Capsicum annuum
CTGCGTATACTCTACCCTCTCCAGACCCCGCTTTGCGGTAGGAGTATGTTGTTGTTGTATTGATCAGACTCTAATTTGTACTGGTATATGAACCATAGATAGTAGTTAGTCACGACTGGGTTTAATTTTATGGTTCTGGACGCTGGTAGGCAAAGTTCCATCATTGTTTTTAGATTGAAAGAGTTAAAAACACACCTAATGTATCTCGATTTTTTGCGTTGCATGCCTTGACTATTAGATGTATGTGAGTTTCGTACCTGTACTGTGACCAACTATTATCAAAAATACACCTAATCTCACGTTGGGGTCGGGTCTCTGGTCCCGAGTTGGATATCAGGGTTGGGTCCTGGGTTTCGAGTCATGGTCGAGTTTTGGGTCTTAACTTTGAGTTGGCATTGGGTCTCAAGTCTCGAGTTTGAGTAGAGTGTTAGGACCGGAGTTGGGTGTTCCAAGTCAGGGTCAAGTGTCGGATCTCGGTAAAAAGAGCTAGTAGTTGCATTCTCTAATTTTATAGCTAACAATTAGCTAAATAATTTAGTCTAAAAATGTTTTTAGGCCTCAGGAGATTAAAATGGGTTAGAATCATTTTACCAAATTCATATTTACCCGTATTTACCTGGATGGATTATAATCCAATTCATTTTAGGTCAATTCATATTCAATCCACCCATTTGCCATCCTCCCCAGTGCATTTTTCTTCGTAATCGAAGATAGATGTTTCCCTTTCTTATACGGGAAAGGGTCAAAATCCTTCACACACGTGAATACTTTTCTGCCATCTTTAATTCAACGACGACGACAACAACAATATATTCAGTGTATTCACACAAATAGGGTCTGGAGAGGGTAAAGCGTACGCAGTTCATGCCGCTACCTCTGATGAAGTAAAAAGGCTATTTTCGATAGATTCCCGACTCACGATTAATTTGGAATTATTATCTCAATGGTCATGTTTATTTCTTCATCATCTTCTTGAAGCATTTACCAAAGATTCCCCCATTTTTTTGGAATACAAAAATAAATTACAATATGGCCACAATATATACTAGTGGAGTAATAAATAGATAAATAAATAAATATTAGTGGAGTCATGATTTTCAGTAAGGACAATTAAAATGCAAAATAATAATAATAATCAGCACATGAATTAGGGGATTAAACATACAATATATACTATACATATTTTTTCTTAAACCTATCTGATACACATTTAATACATGATGAATGGAGGATACAAGAGACATTTGTTTGGGGTAAAAAAGGAAGAGAGTAAAGAGTGTGTCATTACAGAGAAAAAGATTGATTATTGCTGAGCCAGTGAACCTCAAGAATATGTAATGTAAGGTTGGAAGAGGGTGTTGAGATGGGATTGTTCCCACTCCAATCTTTCCCACCAATTCTTTTCTTCTTCATCAACTGTGATTTCTCTAAGGGATGGAAAAAGATGTTCATTTGCAGTATAGAAAGGCATCCTCTTCAGTTTGGGGCAGTTAAGAAATGCCATGGATTCAAGGGAATCACACATCAGTTTTCCCTCACAGATACTCTCCAATTCTGGCAGGTTGAGGTCTTTTAGCTTAGGAAGGTGAGCAGTTGTAGATGTACTGCTGCTGCTGCTGCTTTGGCTACTTCCCTCTACTTCCTCTCTTCCTATTATCTCTTCCACCTCTGAACACCAAGCTACATCAAGCTTCTCAAGGTTCTTGAGATCCTGCAAGATAGCCCGTGGAAACAACAACTTCATCCTATTGCAGTTGTGGGTAACCAGTTCTGTTAGACCCGAGAAGGTGTGAGATGCAATTTTTCCCTTACAGAGCCCAACAAGATTTTGCAACCAACGAACATCCAGACTACGGAAAGATATGCAGTGTCGGTCTGTAGTTGTATCTCTACCAGAGGACCAATTGACAATCCATTCTAT
>NW_025880910.1:0-1604 GCF_002878395.1 Capsicum annuum
ACCCATAGACAGTATACTGAGGGCGTCAACCATAATGTTGGCCTTGCAAAAGTGATAAAGGACGTTCATGTCATAATATTTCAAGAGCTCTAACCACCTTCTTTGATGAAGGTTGAGATCTTTCTGAGAAAAGACATACTGGAGACTTATAATCTGTGAATACATCTATATAACATCGTATAAATAATTCCTCCAAATCTTTAAGGCAAATACCACAACTGCTAACTCAAGATCATGAGTAGGATAATTCTTCTCATGGGGTTTAAGTTGTCTAGAGGCGTAGGCTATGACCTTACCATGCTGCGTGAGGACACAACCCAAACCTACTCTGGATGCATCGCAGTACACTATGAATCCATTTGGACCATCGGGAAGAGCTAAGACTGGAGTTGAGGTGAATCGAGTCTTCAACTCCTGAAAACTCTTCTCGCAAGGATCTAACCACTAAAACTTAATTTTCTTCTGAGTCAATTTGGACATAGGGGATGAAATAAAAGAAAATTTCTCAACAAACCATCTGTAATAGCCATCCAAACCCAAGAAACTCTTGATGTCTGATGGAGAGACAAGTCTGGGCCAGTTTCTTACCACTTCAATCTTTTGAGAATCTACTCTAATAACATCACTGAAAATGGTATGGCCAAGGAATGCTACTAACCTTAGTCAAAACTCGCACTTACTAAATTTGGCAAATAATTGATGATCTCTGAGGGTGTAAAGTATGATTTTGAAATGGTCTACATGATCACGCTCATTGAGGGAATAGACCAGAATATCATCTATGAAGATTATAACGAACATGTCCAAGTACTTCTTGAACACACGGTTCATCAAGTCTATGAAAGCTACTGGGGCATTGGTAAGACCAAAGGACATAACTAAGAATTTAAAGTGACCATACCGAGTACGAAAAGTTGTTTTCAAAATGTCACATTCTCTGACTCTGAGCTGATGATAGCTGGATCTGAGGTTTATCTTAGAGAAATAGAAGGCACCCTGAAGTTGGTCAAATAAATCATCAATTCTGGGAAGAGGATACCTATTCTTGACCATGACTTTATTGAGCTGATGGTAATCGATGCACATTCTGAGAGAACCATCTTTTTTTTGTACGAATAAGACTGGTGCGCCCCATGAGGAAACACTGGCCCCGATGAAACCCTTATCTAAGAGATCCTTCAATGGCTCTTTCAATTCTTTAAGTTTTGCTGGTGTCATTCTATATGATAAAATAAATATAGGTTGAGTATCTGGAAGAAGATCAATGCCGAAGTCTATTTCCTTTTTGGGAGAAATTTCGAAAAGATCTTTGGGAAAGACATCTAAATATTCATTCATGACTGGGACTAATTCAAGACTGGGAGTTTTAGAACTAGTGTCTTTAACTCAAATAAGATGATAGACACATCTTTTAGATATAATTTTCGTGGCCGAAGGTAGGAAATAAGCTGACCTTTGAAAGCTGAAGTACTACCCCTCCACTCTAGGATAGGTTCATTCAAAAATTGGAACTAGACTATTTTGTTTCTGCAGTTGACTACGACATAGCAGGAATGGAGCCAATCCATGCCGAGAATGATATCAAAATCAATCATCTCTAATTC
>NW_025880911.1:0-1015 GCF_002878395.1 Capsicum annuum
TATCAACACCGTAACAAATGTAATCTTCTCATTCGGCGTCACCACCAGCACCACCACCTTTCTTTTTACCATAAATATTACTTTTTCGTGGGCTCCTTATCCAACCACATCTTTTTTCAGAAAGTAAGTAAGTATCGAAGTTACTGCAGCAACTTCGATAATTGATATAACACAATAACTAATAGTAGTTGTTGCAGCAATTACCGTAACTGTTGCAGCAACTATGATAATTGTTGAAGCAACTCTTGTAGTTGCTGAATTATTTTTCATTCAATTTTAAAAGAAATAAAAAAAAAACTTTTCAAACTTCTTAATTTTTTTTTTAAAATAGTCTAAAAAAATAAAAAAAAAAAAAAAAACGAAATGAAAAAAAAAAAAAAAAAAGAGAAGGTGGATTAGAGAGAGAAAAAATAAGAAGAAGATGAGGATAAAGAAATTTAGAAAGAGAGAAAAAAAAAGATTGAAAAATAAGAAAAGGAGAAAAATTCTAAAATTTGAAATTTAGAGTTTGAGAACTTTTGAAAAGTTTAAAGAATTTAGAAAGATATATTTTACATCTCAATTTACTTTAATCACTAATTAAAAAGAATTTGACTTGAGTTGGTCAAAGTTATTACCAATTTTAATTTTAAAACTTATTTTTCATCTCACACTTAATTTTCTCAAGTGGGCGATATACTAGTGAGTAGTTATTTTATTGAATACTTGCTACTCTATTTTTTATTGATAGTGATAAAATCCCTGGTGCTCATTAACTTTTAGCGATTACACTTTTGAGTGCAAGTTAAATTATTAATTTGATTTATCACCGGATCATATGAAAATTGAAATTAGATCAAACAGTTACATACAGGCTGCAGTTAGGATTGTCCAAAAACTAAATCGATCGATAAAAATATTATTAGATTATTAGTATTGGGTTATTGAATTAACGATTTCTTAGTGATTTTATATAAAAAAATTTAATCGGTAAACGATTCAATTTTGGTTTTAGCTTATTGGGTTATCGATCAAA
>NW_025880912.1:0-1469 GCF_002878395.1 Capsicum annuum
GGTTCATTAGGGTCGGCAGAGTGGTTTGGGTGGTTAAACAGGAGAAACATTACAAATGGGCTATTTTTGAGCCAATTTGATGTGTTATAGCCCACGATTGATAGTGTGGGCCAAGGCCAGGGTGTGTTTTCTGCTAAAAATTGACTGAGCTACCCTAGAAAGGCTGAGGAGCGGCCTAGTATGGGTCGTTAGGGTGGTCAAACTGGCAAAACAACGCGAATTGACCATTTTTGGGCCAAATCTGTGTGCTATGGTTGTTGGGGTGGGCCCATCCCTAGGCATGTTTTGGGCCAAATATCGACTAGGCTACCCCAGGAAGGCTAATAAGTATCCAAGTCTAAGCCGTTGGGATCGACAGGGCAATTTGGGTGGTCAAATAGGCAAAATAGCGGGAATGGGATATTTTCGGGCCAAATCAATTTTTATAGCCTACTGTTGTCGGGGTGAGCTCCTTTTTCGGGTGTGTTGATGTTGGGCGTATTTATACATCTAAGCACCATAACTTACCTATGTTTTAGCTAAGTTTTGAGGATAAAATACATAATTCTTGCATGTTGTCTCTTTTTAGTTAAGTGAGATGACCTATGTGATTAGCATGCTTTTCAGGTACTAATGAGGAAGATTACAGTACTTTGGGGACCTATGGACAGTAAAGGAAACTTCACATAAAAAGGAAAGCAGCTTTTGGACTAAATGTGATATATGAGAACTTTTTTCCGGGCAAACTCAATATTTTTAAATAGTTAAGGATGCAGTAGCAATTTATTCGAGAAGGATGTTATTAAAAGCCTTATGGCTGAATTTTTAGGGATTATTCACATTCTGTATTATTTTTGAAAAACAAGAGAAAGCGGCTTAGCTTGAGGACGAAGAGAGAGAAACGCTTTTCTCTCTTATTTTCACTATTCATCTTTATCACCAAGATCGTTCTAAGTTTTGGTATGATGAATATTTCAATTTTGATTTCCGTTTTATTCATGAGTAGCTAAGTTTATTTGTTAGGGTTATGGAAATCTTGTAGTATACTCTCTATTGCGATGGGTTTTTGAATTTATGATGTGTTAAACCACTTATATCATTACTCTCTTCATTTTGATTGAATTCTCGTGGTTGCAAACATAGGGAATGCGCCATTATAGCAATAACTTGTTCGATAGAAAAGTTACTATTTGTAAAAGAGAGTGTGACAAGAAAATAGGGTTTCCAACCTCTATTTTACACGTTAATGCCTTAGCAGGATTAACTTCTTGGAGAGTTCATACAGTTGGTTGTACACTTTGGATTTGAGAGAACTAAGGTGAATAAATCCTTGATGGTTGAGAAATACTTGGATTTAGAATTAGAATACATCTCTCTATAAGTGCATGTATGTATAAAATCCGTATTACTCATAGTTAATAGAGAAGTAGAAGCTACAAGGTGGACATAACCCTAATTTGTCATTCTCTGTGATCAAATATTATTACACA
>NW_025880913.1:0-2290 GCF_002878395.1 Capsicum annuum
GTGGAGTTATTTGTGATGGTGGCAGCCATCCTTCTTCTGCTTCTGCTGCCAGTTGTGATTATGAGCATGTTGGTGCTCAGCAAAAAATAAATATATTTGAAAACACCCCTTGCACAGGTCCTCCTTCTCACCCCTACACTAGTCCCTCCCACCCTTACAGTGGTCACTCTCACCCCTCCTCACCATCATGTTCTCATTACAAATACAAAGTATGCAAGGACAGAGAGGATAAACTTCTCAACAAGCTAGAGGCTATTGCTGAAGCTGTCGAGAAGTTGAAATCCAAGAGGGGTGTCATACCATCCAATGAGGTAAGAGAGCCATGCACTCCTATAGTGGAGGTTAGGAGGAAGAGAATAAAAATTAGACAAATTCTCTCCGTTCTGAAATCATCAAAAAAAGCAACTTCCCCCGCTCCAATAGTTGTTTAAGTTCAGGGGCCGCCGAAGAAGGTAGACATATTTGCGGCGCTTGGCAAGGAGAAGAAGAAGGAACTGGAAGAATTCATCAAGATGAAGGTTCAAAAAGAATACACCATGCATTCATTTGCCGCCAAATACTTCTCGAATATGAAAAATATGTGCGTGTGGTACGAGGACAAGGTAAGTTTACTTTTGCTAACCTACCCTTCCAATCTACTCCATGAAGAAGTATCTACACAGCAGATGTGTAATCTGTTGCAATAGCTTGGTATTTTATTGCAACATAATACACATCTGTTGCATAAGTTGCGTTGGCTAGGTAATCTGTGAACTGATTCAGAGAACCCTTAGCATCGGATTCTTTCCACTATGTTTTTATTCTTTACAATTACTAACCTATTTAAAAATTATCTTCTTATACCACAGTATGTTGATGAAATTCTCTGCCTCACGAGGGGCAGGTAATTAGCATACCTAGATGCTTATGATGCTGCTGATAGGATAATAGACCTCAACTTCTATAATAATTTCAAAGATAGGTACGTTGATCTTCGTAATCTAGCTGATTCCGGTGGCCTGAGATTTGATCAGTTAGTTTCTACGTTCCAATGGGATGATGAAATGATTAAATATATTAGAGGGAAGATGCCATATCCACACGGCAACAGCTGGACCAAGACAAAGAAAATCCTTGCAGTCATGAACGTGGATGTCACCTATTTTCTCACTGTTGAGATACTACTATACGAGGGAAAGATTAAGGTTTATGACTGCAACTTACCTGTGTTCAGCGAGAAGACATTTTTAACCCACATGTAGCCACTCTTGAAGTTGTTGCCCAAGTTGTTGACGCAGAGTAAGCTGATGGATCATTTACCAGCTGAAGTCTTGGTGAAGGAATCATGGATTTTTAAAGGTCGAAATAAGAACATCCAGCTTCCAAAAAATACAACTGGTGTAGCGTGCGGGTCATATTCGCTTGCATACATAGAGTGTTTGCTGACCAGCACACAAATGAACGGTGTGTGCGACACTATTGTAGGAAAGATGCAATGGGTCTGGGCATATGGGTACAAACTAAATGGTTGGAGTCCGTGTATAAAAAAGAACATATACAAAGACAGAAACGAACACGATAACAAATTTTCATTTCAAGCCAATTCACTATACATATAGGGGCAATAATTTTTATATCTGGCAAAATTGAATTTTTATAATGCAACAGATTTTATATCTGTCGTAACAGATATAGTACCTGTTGTGACAGATTGATTATCTGTTGAAATAGGTTGGTCATCTATTGCGTTATACAGATGTTCCCCATCTATCTGTCGCAACAGATTTATGATCTGTTGCAATATATAACTTATCTATTGCAACTGATCGATAATCTGTTGGAGCAAATAAAAAATGTAGGAAGACCTATTATATAATTTTCAGCAGATGACCTATGTGTTGCATCTCATGTTGCAACATATGTCTAAATCTATCTGATAAGATATGTCGTTTGTTGCAGCAGATGTATTATATGTTGTGATATTTGAATCTAGTACTCTATTTCAATTAACATGTTCAAAACTCAAAATTAATTATATTCATAGACAGAGTAAAATAAATCTAAGCCTTTGAAAATTACATGAAATAAAATATCTCAAAAAATAAATGAAATGTAAAAAATAAATCATTATGAGTACAAACGATCTACTCTACAAATAAATCAACAAGTTAAACCAAGGAGGATAGGTTATTACATTGACAGACTCGAGCTATAAAGATCTAATCAATATGGACAAGTTGTTCTTCATCCAGTGCTATGTAATTCGGCTTTGGTCGTCGTGGATCTTTAACGTCGGTTGCGTACGGCTTCT
>NW_025880914.1:0-1188 GCF_002878395.1 Capsicum annuum
AGAACATAAAAAATCTTGCTTCATAGATGAATACATTTTATTCCCTGCGGTATTTTTAAGATTTTGACTTTCATCACGTGAAAAATTAAATAAGCTTTCTGTCGATACTAAATTTGCCCAAATCCGACACTCGGGCAAAGAGTTAGAGCCATTTTAGTGAGACAGTATACCACCTGGTACTTCAGCGCGTCGCGGAGCCAACCAAAATGGAAATTGTCAAATTCCAATGAGCCTCCATGATTCCACCGCATCGCGGTGTCTTTCCAATTTGCAACCAAGGTGACAACGCGATTTCCATCGCATCTCGCCAAGGCTCAGTTTCCCAATTGTCCAATTTTTAGTAAGCTGGCGTGATTATGGTGCGTTACGCCAGCATGTAAAATTGAGATTTTTCTAGTTCTGGATTTTAATTCCAAGGGCAAAACAGTCATTTTTCTACCCCTATATATACTCTTTAACACGAGATTTCTCATTATTTCACTCTAATATACTAGTCTTCTCTCAATTTTCCTCAAGAACAACCTAGAGTTTCAACCCAAAAGTTCTAGAACTCAAGATTCCTCCGTTAACTTTTCAAGAATCAAGAAACTAAGGTATGCAGATGTTGATTCTTAGGTTCCTTCCACCCAAGAAGTTCAAGAATCCTTTTATAAATTCAAAGATCTTATATTTATGAGTTTTCATGATTCATGTGAATTGAAATTGAAGTTCATGTTGTTATTGAGTTTTAATTCATGATTTAGACTACCAATTTCAAGAGTTGATTCTAGTATGTGATAAATTATATGATGTTCATGATAAACCCTCTTCAAGTTGCATGATATTGATGTATTCATGATAATTAAGTATAAAATCTATGGTATAACCAAAGCATGCTCCCCGTATGTTTGATAAAATACTTATGTGAAGGAATTAGAGATATTATAGCATGTTAACAAGAAATCCCCAATTTTGTGTAAGTTTATGCATGCCAAGTGTTTGTTGAAAAGCCTTAGTGAATGAGTTGTGAAATGTTAGCATAAAATCCCCCAGTTATGTGTTCTTTAAAGCATGTTAAATGTTTGATGCAAGACCTTGTTGAATGGAGTATGAGCCAATAGCATATCTTCATATACTATCACATTTTATGATTTCTAAGTGTTTGAAGAGATGCTTTAATGATTGTAATGGTGAATGAAAGTCCATGGT
>NW_025880915.1:0-5266 GCF_002878395.1 Capsicum annuum
TAAGATTATCCTTACCATTATTGTGTATGAAACATTTGCAGCAAAAGGTTGTAAAGTGAGAAATGTTAGGCTTTCTACCTTTTAGTAACTCATAGGGAGTCTTTTCTAACATTGGTCTAATCATGCACCTGTTTATAATATATGTTGCAGTACTCATTGCCTCAGCCCATAGGTTTTTGGCAACATTTACTGCAAGCATCATTATTCTAGCCATATCTTTCAAGGTTCTATTTTTTCTTTTCACCACTCTATTTTTTTGTGATGTTCTAGGAGCTGAGAAGTTATGGTCTATTCCTTTTGATGAACAGAAATCTAAGAATTTTGCATTCTTAATTTCTGTCCCATGGTCAGTCCTTATGGAAACTAATGAAGTGCCCAATTTCTTTTCCATTTTCTTGATGAAAATTTCAAAGACATCAATGGCATCTTCTTTAGAAGCTAGAAACAAGGTCCAGGTGAACCTTGAATAATCATCAATAATTACAAAAACATACCTTTTTCCACCTCTGCTTTGTTGTCTCATTGGTCCACACAAGTCCATATGGACCAGTTCAAGATACTTGGTAGTACTAACATGGTTCTTTGACTTAAATGAAGATCTTACCTGTTTCCCCCTTACACATGCACTGCATAACTTTTTTTCCTTAAACTTGGTGTTAGGTAATCCCAATACCATGTCTTTGGATGAAAGTATGTTCAGTCATTTTAGACTTGCATGTCCAAGTCTTCTGTGCCAAAGGAGGGGATTAGTTTTTATTGCATTTAGACAAGTCAACTCAGGTCCTGGTAATGTCATTAAGTCTTCTTTGTATACGTTTCTGTATCTCTTTACAGTAATCACAATTTCTTTGGTGTCCATCCTTTTGACTTTAACCCCTGCAACAAGAAAAAAAATACTTTATTACCTTTGTCACACAATTGTGAGATGCTCAGCAGGTTATGCGTTAATCCTTGCACGAGATACACATCCTCCATAGCTTTTGAATTAGATGTGCCAATTTTCCCAACTACAGTAATGATTCCCTTTTTTCCATTTCCAAAATAAACTCCTCCTCCATCTATTTTGGAGAGTGAAAGGAACTTTTTCTTGTCGCCAGTCATATGTCTTGAGCATGCACTATCTAAGTACCAGTACTTTTTGTTTCCCTTCACCAACTCCTGTAAAAGAAATCAAAGGTTAGATTTAGGAACCCAGACAAGCTTGGGCCTTGTTTTGTTGGTAAAAGGATGAATTTAATTCCTTCTAGTCCATGTAGGAAACACGTAACCGGACCTGTTTCTCTGACCAATTTTAGTGCTTGTATTTTTGGTCTGAGAAAATTTTACTGCCAGATTCTGACTTCTAACTCTACTTTTGGCAGCCACAGGATATTCAGTAGTAGGATGTCCAAGATTGCCATAGATATAACATAGATCTTGTAGATTATCAGCTTTTTTTAAAAAAAACTTATACCTGCTTTTTTCATTATGATTTCTTCCACTCAACTGATGAACAATTCTTGAAGAATTTTTCCATCTGTTAGCTCTTTCCAGATCTAGATTTAACTTAGCAACTTCTTGACTTAGCTTGTTCATCTTTTCAATCAAATCATGATATTCCAGTTTGTACTTAGTTAACTCAAGTTCAACCTTTTTTTGTTCTTTATCAGGGCCCTTTTTCTATTTTCAGTGAGAGTCAATTTAAGAACTTCAGACTTAAGATCATTATTTGAAGACTCAAATAAAGTGACTTGGTTCTTGAGAATGCAATTTTCTTTTTCAATAGAATGTTTGCAAACTTTCAGGTCAATGAAATCAAATTTTAGGCTTGCAAGGCTGTTGAACAGTTCATCCCTATCAGAAGTTAATTCTTGGAGATTGTCAATTAAATAAATCATCAAGGAAATAAGTCTAGTTTTAGAAAATAGATGGAGTGTTTCTTTGAGTTCAAGAAGACTTACCTCAAAAGCATCATCTTCTTTCTTAATGTATGAATCTCCAAAAGCCATAAATGATGTCTCATCAACTTCATCATCATCATAGTCAGATCCCCATGCAGCTATCATGGCAAGTTCTTCTTTTTCCTTTCTCTTATTTCTTTCTTTTTGTTCCTTTTCAACCCTTTTCTTTCTCCACTCTATTTCCCAGAGAGGACATTATCTTATCTGATGATCAGTGTTTCTACACTTGTAGTATCCATTTGGATTATCATTTAAATATTTCTCGATACCTGTTCCGTTCTTCTTCCTAAAGAACTTGCTAAAATTTTTGGTTATGAAGGCAACTTGCTCCTTATCAAGTTCAAATTCATCATCACTATCAAAAGCTTTTAAAGCTAAGATCTTCTCAGGGGCTTCTTGTCTTTGATTCCATCAATTTCCATTTCATAAGTCCTTAAGTTCCCTACAAGTTCATCCAGGGTCAAGCCTTCAAGCTCTTTATTTGCTTCCCTAATTGCAGTTACCTTAACATTTCATTTTGATTTAGGTAACACCCTCAGTACCTTTTCAACTTGTTCTTCCTCAGAGATGATTTTCCCTAAAGAAGTCAACTCATTTGTTAAGGTGGTAAGCCTTGTCATCATCTCATGAAGTGTTTCATTTTCCTTCATTTTGAATGCCTCATATTCAGTAAACAGGAGAGCAATCCTGAATTTTCTTACTTGCGAAGTACCTTCATGAGCATTTACCAGTGCATCCCAAATTTTCTTAGCAGTAGTATAGGTGGATACTCTGTTATACTCAGCCGGTCCTAGACCACAAACCAAGATATTTTTGGCCTTTGCATTTTTCTTCAAAGCCAACAGGTCATCAAGAGTAAATTCACTCCTTACTTTCTTGACTTGTTCTCTGTCAACAGTCTTCATTGGAATAGTGGGACCATTAGTAATCCTGTTCCATAATTCATAGTCTTTACCTTGAATGAACATCTCCATCCTTACTTTCCACCAGATAAAGTGAGAATCATCAAAGAGTGGAGGTCTAGTGGTTGACTGATCTTCACTGTAACCAGTAGCAGGTGCAGAATTCATCATGTTGATCCTTTTCTTAGGTGCTATCCTAATTTAAGACAACCACTCTCTGATACCACTTGTTAGAGTACACATCTTAGTAATTGCCTATCTGTGGAACAAGTAAGTAAACGTGGTTCACAGAAGTAAATTGAATACAGTGTTTTTACGTGGAAAACACCCGGCTCAAGAAAGGTGAAAAAACCACGACTTGTACCTCTACATGATTTAACCCAACTTCACTAAAATACTTGAGCATCAACAATCAACAAAATTACAAGACTTCTTGTAACCTAGGAATTAAAACTTCTAACTCCTATCACCACAAAAACACTAATCTTCCCAAGATAAGTGTTCCCAAATCTTCGAGTTCCAAAACTTGAAGACAACAACTCCTAACTCAGTTTATAGATTACTGAGACTAGAATCAATGACTCATTACAATACAAGAACCTAACTGCTACACAGTTTATGACCTGCTAAGTAAGAGACTAGGTTCTTCTTCAAGTATGTGAACTGATATGCTGATTGTTGATTAACTTTTCAGTGCGTGCATGAGTGCCGACTTTGAGTCACGTTTGTTGTATTTAAGCCAACCTGTGCTAGAGTCCTTTTTTATGTTCAATTCTTTCTCCAGTAGAACTCCATCAGCTAATTCTTTTCCCTTTTGTTGCCGCCTCACCTCTCCTAGATTTGATAGAACTCTTTTACTTCAAATCCTTTTCTTACTGAGCTCCTTGATCCACTTAACTTCTTCAAGACTTCTTGTCTGATCGGACCCAGCTTCTGATGTAATCAATGTTATCTATGCTTGTCTTGAACACAGAATCACATCATCCAAAATCCTGTGCTAGCTAGACTATTTCACCTTGAATGGACCAGCTTCTTCAACACGTTTCATTCACATGTCTATCATCAAAACTCCTCATGCCTTAACACAATTCAACACTAAATTTTACATCATTTTGTGTGCGAATAGTTTCACACTAAATTCAATGTGACACTATTCATTAACATCTTTACTATTCATAAATAAAATATAGATTTTGAGTGTAAAATATAATGTAATGTATTGAAGCTAGTTTACTCCATTTTGATGTAAAATTTGGTGTAATGGATTAGAGATGCCCTTATCCAATAACGATCAATTCTATGATGAATTCTCTTAATTTCTTTTATGTATTTAAGTATTTATTTAGACTCTACTTATTGAAAATTTTCACTTCGTTACCAAATACAATGCGGCATGAATGAAATTTGAAAGTGAAGCTTGCACTCCTTAATTAGATTGTGGTATATATGGTGAAACTTGCCTTTTTGGGACATATACTCTATTCCCTTCGTTTAAAAAAGAATGACCTACTTTGACATGACATAAAGTTTAAGAAAATAAAGAAACTTTTGAATCTTGTGACCTTAAATTAAAGTTGTATCAAATGTATCAAAATGTCCTTTAATATTGTGGTTCTAAATATGCCATGTGAAAAGTTGAAACTAAGGTATTGCCAAAAAAAAAGATCATTCTTTTTGAAATGAATTAAAAGAAAAATAGGTCATTTTTTTTTAAACGGAGGGAGTATATAATCTCCTACTAAGATATACAGTATAAAAAAATAGGAAAATAATAAACACGCCAAAATTCGTCCACATAGCAAACGCACCTTTGAAGTCAACCACTTGAACAGAAATTAGGAAAACTGAATTTTTACATTATGATTTTTCTTGCATTTATTTTATTTGAAGCCGCAAAAATTAAACAATTAATTTTAGTCAAGAATATAGGCCAACCGACCAATAAATTTAAGGAAAAATTACTTAACTAAACACCTTAACTTTTCTATATTACTTTAAATACCATTCTACTAAATATATTACAAAAATTCCTTCTAACACACAATACACGCGCTTTTACTGATACATTCTAACCCACAGCTCAACATAATACCCAAATACTATTCTCTAGCCTAAAATCATGGGATTAATGGCGAAGATTATGCCAAAATCCGATTTTGAAGCAAAAATCCGATCTTGAAGCAACAACAGTTATCTTCCATTACAATTACTCCATTATCTTAATTATTTCAAATTTAATTGGAGGTTAGTTGTTTATAGTTGATAATATTGTTTATTAGTTTTGAAATTGAACAAATCCCTTTTCAATTTTATGTTCTTTAAACATTATAAGATTATTAATGGAGTCAGGACCCTCTTTTAGTTTGGGGCTTACTCAAATTGAGTCAACTTCTAATGAAATTAATATATCTGGGTTTGTTCCTG
>NW_025880916.1:0-1612 GCF_002878395.1 Capsicum annuum
CAATTGCTTATGGTGTTGTTGATTCGGATAACGATATATTATGATACATAAATGTATAGTTTATGATACATCACTGACTGATTTGATAAATATAGCGTATTCTTTATAGGTTTCGGACCAATTTTTATAATATCATTCTTTTAAAATTCATTCTTTATAATTTTTTTTAGGTTGCATATTACCAATTGCTTATGGTGTTGTTGATTTGGAGAACGATTTCACATAGACATGATTTTTTGAGCAGTTTAAGAATGCTTTTGGGGAGAGTGAGAACATGTGTGTTGTATCAGATAGCAATGAAACAATAATTAAAAGTGTCAGCATTGTGTATCTAAATGTTCCGCACTTAGCATGCATTTGGCATCTTTAAAAGAATATTTGTACCAATTTCAGAAGGAGTAAAGAGAGACTTAGCGACCTCTTTTATTCGATGGCCAAAGCATACAAAGAGGAAATTTTGAATACATTATGACCAAGGTTGATAAAATTGATCACCGTGTTAAGGATTATCTATATGATGTAGGATATGAGAAGTGATCAAGGGTTCATGCTCCTTTAAATAGAGGCCGGATGATGACATCTAACATTGCAGAATGTATAAAAGGTTGTTTAGTGGATGTGCATAACTTGTCGATTCAAGATTTTTTGAAAGAAGTCAGAAAATTATTTGAAGCATGGAACTATAAAAACAGAGAAATTGCTTCTTATACAGAAACAACTTTAGGGAGAAGATTTGACGAAATCCTAACACTTAATGGAGTTAAAGCATCCAGAATGACGCTATACGTAACTAATAACTCATTTTAAGTTTTATTTGTTGAATAAATTTTATTTATACGTTATATATTTTTTTATTACTATTTGTTTGTTAGGTAAAGCCTGCATCAGAGTATCATTATTCAGTTTATGAATCTGGGAGAATATACGTTGCAGACTTGGATGCTAACAAATGCAACTGCGATAGATTTCAGATTGATGAAATTCCATGTCCGCACGCGATTGCAGTGTTAAAAAGTAAATATATTACGAAATTTTGTCCGTGGTGCTCTAATTATTATAAGCCTGCGACATTAGTAAAGACATATGAAGTTCCAGTAGTACCTATGCCCGATAAGAAGGATTGACATCTACCCCAATGTGTCGAAAAAGAAGAAGTCATACCACCAAAATACAAAAGACCACCTAGTAGGCCGAAAAAGAATAGGCGTAAGAAAGCAAGTGAAAAACTATCCTCCAGTACGAACTGTTGTGGAAAATATGGTCGAGAAGGTCACAATAAGCGTACGTGCAATTTCTTTCTCAAGGAGGATTGATGTTTAAGTTTTCTAATACATTGAATGATTTGTTGAAATATGTTAAGTTGTTCATTGTTAGTTTGGTTTTGATTTATCTATTGTTGAATAATATTGAAACAATGTTTAATTTAAATTATTATTTATTTTTATTGACGTATTTTTGACTTATTTTTTTTAATTTGCATTTATTATTTAATATTGTTTCTTAAGTTATCTACTACATTATAAGAACTTTTTAGATTGTTCTTCAAATTAGAAAGCAAATCTATTATGAAAGGCTTTTCATTTTATTTGTATTTTTTTCTTTATAATTATAT
>NW_025880917.1:0-2256 GCF_002878395.1 Capsicum annuum
AAAAAAGTTTTTTATTTTATTTTTTACCGGGTTTGACCGATTTTTTAAACGGGTTATACCAGGTTTAGGTGGGTTTGACCAGGTTGGGTTAAGTGGGTCGGGTTAGGGTGGTTTTTGATTTTTTTACTGTTGGGTCCGAACCGGCCCGGCCCACTTAGACCCAACCCGGCTCCGAACCGACCCTCAACCCGGTTAAATAACACGGGCCGATCCCGAGTTGGCCCGGCCACTTGACAGCCTTGAATACATGTGTATGTATTTGAGATATATGGATCTCATGCCACTAAACCATGTATATTCGGACACCTTAAATACCCAACTTCTTTTTTTAGTGGTATAACATATAAAATTGAAAACTAATGGTTGTGAGAGTCAGCTCCTATACTAAAAGAATTTTCTGTTGTTTTATAAACTAATACATCGTATACTATTTAGAAAAAATACTTACAATTTTATATTTTATATAGTCAATCTTCAAATAATTATCCTATGTGCAACTCAAGGAGATAGGTGTAGATGTGTGCATTAAAAGAACTCACATACAAGGTCATTTACACTTTGGTCTCTATTTAATGATGGTCTTTAATTTATTACCTTCATTAAATACAAGTTTCTATATATATATATATATATATATATATATATATTTGTGTCGTCTCTTTATGATAATTACTCTTATATAAATGTGTTCCTGGACATATATAGTGTCGGTTTCTTAAATGTTTTACCCAATGTTGAATATATGTAGTCCCCAATACTCAATATGATATTTTTACATTTTTTAAAAACATTTGGTGAAATAATTAACTTCGAAAAAAGACTGGTTATGATAATAGTTACTTACAAGTTACTATGATGGATATATTGAAATAGCGATGTACAAGCAAGCTCTTTTTGAGATTGAACATTGAGATGGCAGAAAATACTAACAATTGCGGTTTGATAAAATGCTAGTAACTTATAAACAATTGCAATTTTATAAATGATCAACTAGTGCTATATAAGCTTATATTCCTAGTATTTATGTTGGTGGGAGATATCAAGTAGCCGGTATTTCACACAAGTTAGTCCAACCGGCACATTATGGTGTGTGTGTGGTGGGGTGGGGGAGGGAGAGAATGAAATACATTGTCAAACACAATAGTCACTGTATTGTAGAAATGTGGGATAAAACTGCATACAATAAATCCTTGTAGTTCAGTCCTTTCTCGGACCTCGTACATAGTAGTAACTCTAATACGCCGGGCTGTCCTTTTAATAGAAATGGACATCACCACACAGAAGATATTACAAAGTTTTAAATCCCTTTTCTTAGATCATCAACTTCTGCCTTCTCTTTCTTTCCATGAAAGGCAAATGGAGCTAACTATTCAGTGGTGATACAAATCAGAGGGGACACAAACTAGGTATCATAATCTAGTAAGGGAAAAATGGGCAGCCCACTACACAAAGCATCCAGCGTTAACAAGGTCCGGGGAAGTTACGATAAATTTTAGTTCCAATCCCACTTTTTGAGTCCCCAAATAATGCCCTTCTTAATATCATCCTCATATGTATACTTTTACTTCAATGATATGCATTTTTTGATCAGTTGGAGGCAAATCATCAAGATTCAAAGTTAACAAACCAGAATCTGAGTCGTACGCAAAATCAACCATATCTCCAACCACAATGCGCTTCCTTGGCTTGACAGACGAGTAAACCCCAAACCGACCTGATGTACATGTGGTTTTGATGATTGAAAAAACTCGTGAGAGAACTTGGTCCTCACCAGATATGCTGCCTATAGAATTTATTTCATTCCTCAGAGTTAACAGAACATGGTCCTCAGAGGGTTCCTCTTTCGTAGGACCAGGTTCATATTATGAATGTACTCATAATCTGGTAACTTTTGAAATGGATTTCTCCTGGTTGAACATATGTATTTTAGGTGGTATGGGAACAGAGAAGTACCGATCTACCGATCTGGTGTATGGAACTTATGCTCTTATGGGTCGTTTGGTAGTGTATTGGCAAAAATAATGCATGTATTAATTAATGTGTATTATGAATACCTTGTTTGGTACAATTTTTAGTCTATGTATAACTAATGCAAGCATTAGTTATAAACTCTATTTATATTAAGACGTGTATTACTAATGCCACTCATTTTCTATGTATTAGTAATGCAAAGGCTTTAATACATGCATTAACTTATTAATTGACCTTAATACCCCTCAATTTTCCTCTCAAAATATCTCACCATTCTTTTTCCCG
>NW_025880918.1:0-2907 GCF_002878395.1 Capsicum annuum
TGCGAAGGGGTAGGGCGACGGGGCCGGATGAGATACCGGTGGAGTTTTGGAAGTTCGTTGGAGAGGCTGGTGTAAGGTGGTTGACTAGATTGTTTAATGAAATCTTCAGGACGGCAAAGATGCCCGAGGCGTGGAGTTGGAGTACCATGATCCCTCTCTATAAGAATAAGGCGGACATTCAGAGTTGCAATAACTATAGGGGGATTAAGTTATTGAGTCACTCTGCACATGGTGTTTATCAATCGGGAGAAGGCTTACGACAAAGTCCCCAGGGAGGTGCTTTGGAGATGCTTGGAGGTGAGTGGAGTACAGATGGCATATATCAGAGTAATTAAGGATATGTATAATGGAGCAAAAACCCAGGTGAGGACGGCGGGAGGAGACTCAGAGCATTTCACTGTCTTGACAGGATTGCATTAGGGATCTACTCTTAGTCCCTTTTTGTTTGCGTTGGTGATGGATGTGTTGACGCGGTGTATTCAAGGGGAGGTGCCGTGGTGTATGTTTTTTGCAGACAATGTAGTTCTGATAGATGAGACTCGAGGGGGTGTGAATGACAAATTAGAGGTGTGAAGGCAGACTCTTGAGTCTAAAGGGTTCAGGGTGAGCAGAAGCAAGACGGAGTATGTGGAATGCAAGTTTAATGACGTGAGGCGGGAGAATGAGGTAGTAGTGAAGCTGGAAGCACAAGAGGTATGTAAGAGGGATAAGTTCAAGTATCTTGGGTCCGTGATCCAGAGTAACGGTGAGATTGACGAGGATGTCTCGCACCGTATTGGGGCGGGATGGATGAAGTGGAAACTCGCATGGGGGGTGCTGTGTGATAAGAAGGTGCCGCCCAAGCTTAAAGGCAAATTCTACAGGGTGGTAGTCCGTCCGGCCTTGTTGTATGGAGCGGAGTGTTGGCCAGTTAAGAACTCCCACATCCAAAAAATAAAGGTGGCAGAAATGCGGATGTTGCGCTGGATGTGTGGACTGACTAGAGGGGATAGAGTTCGGAATGAGACTATCCGGGAGAAGGTTGGTGTGACTTCAGTGGAGTGCAAGATGCGAGAAGCACAATTGAGATGGTTCGGACACGTGAAGAGGAGGGGCATGGATGCCCCGGTCCGTAGGTGTGAGAGGCTAGCGTTGGATGGTTTTAGGCGGGGTAGGGGTAGGCCGAAGACGTACTGGGGTGAGGTGATTAGGCGGAACATGGAACAGTTACAGCTCACCGAGGACATGACCCTAGATAGGAAGGTCTGGAGGACGCGAATTACGGCAGAGGATTAGGGCTAGTTTGGGTCGCTAGGGTAGGGAATTACTTGGTGGGGGTTTTATTCCTGTTATGATTTCGTGTTCCGTGTTCCATGTTCCATGTGTTATTACGAATCTGTGTGTTTTCCTCTGCTTTCCTCTGTTTTATATTACTTATGGGTGCAGTATTTATGTTATGTAATCTGCTTCTGTGCTTCAATATGTGTTTGTGTGGAATCTCATGCCTTGAGCTGGGGGTCTATCGGAAACAGCCTTTCTACTTCATCAGAGGTAGAGGTATGGACTGCGTACATCTTAACCCCCCCAGACCCCACTAGGGGGAATACACTGGGTTTGTTGTTGTTGTTGTTGTTGTTGTATTATTAATAATAATAATAATAATACAAAAAAATTTAAAAAATATTTTTTCTTTTTTAAAATTTTTAACAAATAAGTTAGTAGTTTTAATACTATCTTAATTATATTTATTTTTAACTATTTTTAAAATTTTATTGTATTTTTTATATATATTAATTATTTATTGTTATATTATTTTTATTTTTCTTTATTTATTTTGTTATTATTGTTGTCTTCTTTATTTAAAATTAATTAAAAAAAAAAAGAGAATCCCTATTCTAAAACTATCCAACTACCCCACCCTATCTGATATTCAATTTTTCTCAACCGTTCCCCCAAAAGTCCCTGTACTTAAGGACTTCCCAACCAGTCAAAAAAAAAAAGATTAGAGAGACAACTATACTTTTTGACAGCCGACAGAGAGAAACAAAGAAAAAAATCAGAGACTGACAGAGAGAGAAACATACTCCAAAAAAAAAAAAACGAAAACAGAAAGAGAGTAAAAAATAACAAGCAAAATTGAGAAAAAACAAAGAGTTGTAAATCGAGTGTTGAAGTAAATTTCTATTCGAATTTCTGGTGACGAAATTCTTGCTTTCATCTTTATTTAGTTTGTCACACAGATTCTAATCCAGATCCTTTCTATTTATTTTATATAAGTTTAGTTGTGAATCAAAATCATATTCACAGATATTTTAATGATTCCATAATTTAATATGTAAATTTTAATATCTATGTAAAGGTTTTACTTTACATGTTTACCTGTAATTTATTTACTATATTGAATCAAAGAAACTGTAGTCTTAATTAATTTGACAGTGATTTTCAATTATTATGTGTGAGTTGTTTTCTTACTCTTCTTTCGCAATTTATTTTTTTTAATTATATTAAAGTTTTTGAATAAAATATAATGTTTTCCTTTTTAAAAATACCAATTTATTGTTTGCCATTATTTAGTTTTTATTTCCTAGCAGATTATAGAAGTTTTGATATTATAATTAAAAAAAAATTACTTGGAGACCAATTATAGGACCTAAGTTACTTAACATACAGTGTTTTTAAATTGACAAAACTTACCTAATAGATAATACAAAAAAAAAAAAAAAAAAAACTATCAAAAATAGGGTACATATAGTTGAATTGGTCTACTGTGTCTATTTTAATTTATTCTATTTATTTAATCCCTAAACTAACGTGCACAAGTGTGTTGTATTTTATTTTTTTAATTATTTTTTTCATTCTTTGTTCTTGTTTTTTTTTTTTTAAATTTTTTTTATTATATAAGAAACTATTTAATTATATACAAAGTGG
>NW_025880919.1:0-2568 GCF_002878395.1 Capsicum annuum
ATTTAGGAATGTTTCCTTTCTTTGAGTTCAATTTTGTGCTAGTGGCTCTAGTTTCTTTGAGTTTTCTTTAACTCCAGATTTACCTGCATTTCAGGTCATGCCTCCCTAAAGATCTGATGGTCGTGGGAACTCAGCTGGAACCTCCATCCTAATTGGGGAAAATAGGAGGGAATTTGCTCTACTTATGGAATGTAGACTCAGTCTAGGGCCCCTACTCCTGACTGCACCGCTTCACCTGGGGCCCTGCCAGTCCCCACTAGTATTCCGCAGACCTTCTGGGCTAGTGCTATCTTTATACAGTACCTTCTGGGAGGTATTTTGAATATGAGTCTCATCAATCTATCCGTATGCTTGCTCAGCTTGTGGCATCGCAGTCTCGTTCGACTGATCATGTAGGTCCCATTACTAGTTCATCTAAGGTCACCTAGGTTGGCCAGTTTATGAGGTTGAATTCCCCAACCTTTACAGGCTCTAAGGTTGAGGAGGATCCTTAGGGATTTATTGAGGAGATGGATAAAATCTTTAGAGTTATGCATGCTAATGATTCAGAGGGTGTGGAGTTTGCAGCTTATCAGTTGAAGAATGTGGCTCATTAGTGGTATGAGGAGTGGGAGGAGTTAAGGGGTGATAATGTTGACCCAGCTGTACGGGAAGAGTTTGGAGGTACTTTTCTTGATCATTTATTTCCTCAGGAGTTGAGGGAAGCCAAAGCTGAAAAGTTTGTGAATCTGAAGTAGGGTAGGATGAGCATCAAGGAGTACGCACTGAAGTTCTAACAACTATCCCATTATGCTTTGAAATTGGTGTCTAATATGAGGTCTAGGATGAGGAAGTTCGCTTTTCGTTTGTCCTATGGTTTGGTGTTAGAGTGTAAGGCTACTATGCTAAATGATGATATGGACATATCTAGTCTAGTGGTTTACATGCAGCAGGTGGAAGATAAAAAAAGGAAGTAGGTAGAGATGGGAGAAAGACAAAGCAAGAAATTTAGGTATGCAGCGCAGAATGCAAGTCAGCAAAACAATGGGAAAGATGGTAGGCAATGGCCTAAGAAGAAGAATTGGGGAAATTCTTATTTGTCAGCAAGTGCTCCTTATCCTAAGCCTTCAGGTGATCGGCGTTTGCAACCTCGCAGTAGTCTTAAGGCACAGGGTGCCCAGTCTCAGATGAGTGGAGCTCAATCGACCCCACTTTACCCTCATTGCTGTTTCAATGGGCAACTTCATTGTGGTTATTGTGAGGAAATGAGGGATTTGTGCTTTAATTATGGTCAGCCTGCGATGACAATTATCCTTTATCTAGGGTCGTCACGGGAGCTAATAAGGTCTTGGTAGACACTTCATCAGCTCCTGCAGCTAAGGGTGCTTCTTTAGGGACGGGGACTGGTTGGAATCGTCTTTATGTACTTTCTACTCGTCAGGAATCTGATGCATCCCCAAATGTTGTCACTGGTATGTTACAACTTTTCTCCCATAATGTTTATTGTTTTCTTGATTCAGGTTCTACCCTTTCTTATGTGACTCTTTATGTGGCTATACACTTTGGTTTTGATCTTGAAAGTATATCTGACCCCTTTTCCGTTTCTATCCCGGTGGGTGAGTTTATTAATTCTAAGAAAATTACAGGGGTTGTGTAGTGTCCATTCTTCATAGGGAGACATTGGTGAATCTGATAGAACTTGATATGGTGGATTTTGATGTGATCTTGGGGATGAATTGACTTTATTCATGCTATGCTTCTCTGGACTGTAGAACCCGAAAGATCACCTTTCATTTTCCTCATGAACTGATATTAGAAGGGGAAGGGAGTTCTTTTAGTACAAAAGTGGAAGTTTATTTCTTATCTTAGGGCTTAGAAATTGATTTTAAAAGGGTGTTTGTATCATCTAGTTCGAATTAAGGATTCTACCTCTGAAAGTCCCCCTTTGCAATCTGTCCCTGTGGTTAATGAATTCCTTAAAGTTTTTCTTAATGATCTTTCAGGGATTCCTCCGCATAGGGAAATGAACTTTGAAATTGGCCTTCTACCTGACACCCATCCCATTTCTATTACTCCTTATAGGATGACTCTGACTGAACTAAAGGAACTAAAGGATCAGTTAAAGGACCTTCTTGATAAGGGCTTCATCCATTCTAGTGTTTCTCCATGCGGTGCTCCTGTGCTTTTCGTGCGAAAGAAAGATGAGTCTCTTAGGATGTGTATAGACTATCGTCAGTTGAATAAGGTCACTATGAAAAATAAGTACCCTCTTCCTAGGATTGATGACCTCTTCGATTAGCTACAGAGTGCTAGGTGTTTCTTAAAAACTAATCTCTGTTCGGGTTATCATCAGTTCAAAATTAGGGAGGTTGA
Source organism: Capsicum annuum (assembly GCF_002878395.1). Lineage (NCBI taxonomy): Eukaryota > Viridiplantae > Streptophyta > Magnoliopsida > Solanales > Solanaceae > Capsicum > Capsicum annuum. The sequence continues at coordinate 2,353 of NW_025880919.1, forward strand.
TATTCCTAAGATTGCCTTCCGAACCTAATATGGTCACTATGAGTTTTTGATTATGTCATTTGGATTGACTAAAGATCCAACTGCTTTCATGGACCTTATGAATCGGGTGTTCAACTAGTTTTTTGATCTATTTGTTATAGGCTTCATTGATGACATCTTGGTGTACGCGAAAAGTGAGGAGGATCATGCCAATCATATCCAAATTATGTTACAGAC
>NW_025880920.1:0-1062 GCF_002878395.1 Capsicum annuum
TGCAAAATCTTAGCGTAGTATATGTGTTTATACGATAAAAATATATTTAAATGTATAATACATATGTATTTTAATAAAGAAATATTAACACTTCATATGTATTTATGTAAAATAATATTTCACCATAAATTATAGAATTGTAGTAAAAGTTCTAAATTATCTTTAGTTTCATTTTTTAGTTATAATCATATTAAATGGACAATATGTATAATCATATTAAATGGACAATATGATTTATAATTTCACCATAAATTATGAACAATATGTATTTTACAAAAACGTATTATTAACACCGCATATGTATTTTTATGCTAAAATTTTATTTATAATACTTCCATATTTTTTAGCAAAATATGAACACTGCATATATATTTTAACATAATATTAACATTTTTTAACTAAAAATTTCAGATATATTTTTTGAAATGCTTAGTTATAACATTGCATATGTATTTTTTTCATCTAATAACAAAAGATATGTATTTTTAAGGCATAAAAATTCCTGTACATATGTATTTTACAACAAAATCACACACTAAAATGAAGAACAACATAAAAGACTCATATTAAACTTGAATTAGTACTATTACAATCTACAATTAGAACCACTTCAAAACATCAAAATTAGTTTGTATAATCAGTTCCTACATCCATAAACTATCAGTCATCATACATCAAAAACTTCAGGTACACTAGTAATTCTACTTTGCCTTGGAGGCCTCAATGGTGCTTCAACATCACTATGAGCATTTAATTCTTGCTTTCTAGTCCCATAATCCCACAAAGTTGCAGCATATCTTGTACAGAGTGCATTGGGGTCGAACTCAGTCGCAAGAATTTTATGACCATAAGAAAGACACTCCGCATATGTAACCATATAGACACCACAATCCCTACAAAAAAAAACACATATGTGCTTAAATATATATTTTTAAAAAATAAATTTTTGTTATATGTAAATTAAATAACTTACAAGCTTCCGTTCAGTTGTTCAGGCAAATTCTCTTGAAATAACACATCAAACATATCTGAGGAGTCTTTGTCTTTCTATCTTGGATGATT
>NW_025880921.1:0-1138 GCF_002878395.1 Capsicum annuum
TCTTCAGTGGATCCCTCTTGAAAAAGGGAAGGAAAAGGATAAGGATCCTCTTCAGTGGATCCCTCTTGTTCCTGTTTAGTCCCCTTCATTTCGGAAGCAGTTTCTACATCTCTTTCTTCCTAACTTTCCTCCCTTTCTTCTGTTTTTGAGGCCTCTTTCAGTTTCTTAGTAAGAATGGGTGAGGGTATTCTTTCTAAATAGTAGACACAGGTAATAAATAAGAGAATACTAAAGATCCGAGCCATAGAATTTCTCAATTCTAACACAATGTACTTATTAGATCGAATGTACTTATTCGATCTAATAGAATGATTTTGCCGTATCCAGACTAATATCAATCCAAGCCATTTCATGAATAAAATGTGACCAATTAACCAACCACCAAAACCACTTTTTACAAATAAGATCTTGTTGTTGCATCGAAAGAGATAAATGTTGACTAATCTGGCTAACATTGAACTTGGTAAAATGAAATGGTTGAATAATTGAAAAATGAGATTATTTAGGAATACACATTGAATGTTGAGATTACGCATTGAATTTCTGGTAGTAGATCCATAATCAAAAAAGTGTTTGTGATTGTTCCAGAAGAAATGAAACAAAAGATATGGTAGAGCTAGGACAGTTATTGTATGAGGTCTACCCAATGCTAGATGCAGAGGCGCATAATAGATTGATATGAACATCATGAGTTGTCCCATAATAAAACCAGTTGTTGCTGATACCTTCTTCTCGGTTCCTTCTTCCATAACCAGAGCTCGGAGAAGGAAGAGATAAGAGGGCCTTATGGAGAATGTGGTCAGAAATCCATAATAGAGTCTGACTACAATGACCGAATTGATTATCTTCATGCATAAGGATACTAGATTACCTAGTAGAAAAGATTGAAAAATCATCAAAAACCTCTCTTATTTCTTTTTCTATTGCAATTTCTGGATTATTATATGATGATTTTTTCACTTTCCATATATAGAAAAGAAATGGAAAGAGATAGACTAGAAATGACATCTGTTATATCAATGATACCAAAGGGATATTAAATGAATGGAATTGGGATATAGATGGAATATAATGAAATAGAGCCACTTTGAGGTTCCCTCTGAAATGAGGCATGTAAGGGAGCCACTACGAAGAAGTT
>NW_025880922.1:0-2293 GCF_002878395.1 Capsicum annuum
AACTCGATAGACTTACGGATCTTCCTATTAATATCATACACCAGATTCAGGATCGTATATCTGTTCAGGCTGCCGCGAAAATGAGTGTTTTGTCCAGAGCATGGAGATATATTTGGTCTTCAAATCCGAGGCTCATATTTGCTACGGGGTTTTGCACAATGAGACTGCCGTCAAAGACAATAGACATCATTACTGCAATTCTGCTACAGCACCATGGATCTGTTAAGACATTCTCAGTGGATATTTCACCGATACATTCTTCTCAGCATCCAGTTGTCGATCGATGGATGCTATTTTTGTCAAGAAATGGTCTCATGAATCTGTCTGTTCGGAATGAAAAAAGTGTCAATGCTCCTTATAAATTACCTTCCTATGTGTATAATGTGGAACTAGAACATTTGGTGCTGTCGAATTGCATTTTCAGGCCACCGTGCAGTTTTAGAGGTTTCAGCAAGCTCGGAAAACTTCAACTTACGCGAGTTTCCTTTGAACTAGACGTTGCAACTTCTTCCCTCTGGATGCCAAGCCTCGAGACACTACACTTTACGAAGTGTAGTGGTCTTCGGTTCTTGAATATATATGCCCCAAAACTTCTGTATTTATACCTCGTTGGCTGTGGCAACGATCCTTTAAACTTGGGTCCTTTCATGGTCTGCAGTAAGCTGAAAACATTTGGAATTTTAGAACAAGAAGTTCCACTAAACACACAAGATAAAACAATGATACCAACAGATATTCTTCACAGCTGGCCTAACCTTAATCGTCTTATTTTGGGCAAATGCTTCCTCAAGGTATATATTTATTCTCGTAAGTTGAGTATAGTTTCTTGCTCTCGACAAGAGGGGGTTAATCAGTTGGTAAGCACCCTCCCCCTCCAACTTCAAGGTTCTGAGTTCGAGTTACCAAGAAAAAAAAAGAGCTTCTTGCTCTTCAATTACTGCTACTACTTGTTTCCGGTGCATTGTTTATCGCTTATTCTGCTATATATGGAATATTACTTCCTCTACTATTTGCTTGCCTTGGTATATTTGCTTCCTCTATTATGTGTTACTTGGAAACAACCTCTATATCTTCAAGAGGTAGGGGTGAGTGATGTCTGCGTACACTCTACCCTCATCTGACCCCACTTTGTGGAAATATACTAAGTATGTTGTTGTTGTTGTTGTCGTCGTATATGCATATATTTGTAATTTTTAACCTTAATATTTTGTGGTTGTTTGCTTAGTTTTTCCGTTCTGGTACTGGAGTAGATTGTCCTCCCATGCGATTGAATCGTCTCCATCTTACTGATTATGATTTTGACGGTGAAGATCAAATGTTTGCCCTGCTAAGCATTCTCAGAAATTCTCCCGATTTGGAGATACTTTCTTTTCATGTAAGTAGTCGACTTCATTAGCTGTTACTCATTTTCAGAGTAAAGAGTTGAAAACGCTACTTATTTTTACGTTTAATCTACTTATAGATGTTGAGCCAAAGGAAGAACGATGACATGGAAGTGGATGAAAATTCTTCTCAAGGACCAGACTACGGTACACAACAACTCAATAACTTGCGAACATTGCAGATCAACAGATTCCATGGTTCAAGAGCAGAATTGTTGTTTATAAAGTTTATACTTGCCTCGGCCCCTTTACTCCAGAAGGCCATCCTTTTGGTAGAAACTAGTGTTTGTGAAAGCCAATCGTTGGAAATCTCAAAGGTGTTGATGAGGTTCCCTCGAGCGTCTCCTAAATCAGAAATAATATATGAACCGTGGTCAGAGGAGCAAATATCGGATAGTGCTATGATGTCGAGATGGCAGGAGCCGCTTTCTGACTCTTCATCGTGCCATCTTTACCCTCTGTTTGATTTAGTGTAATGCACTGGATGATTATACTTTTGCCTATAGTTATAGTGTAATGCATGTGTCTTGTAGTTTCTTGTTCGTGGTGTTCTGGTGATGATTGCGATTCCGGACAGATAGTTTATAGTATTACTCTATGAGTGACTTGTTTCTTTTATTATCTAGGGGTGTGTTATCCCATTTTTTTGTTTGTTTTTATGTTTTTTGTCTTGAGCTTGAGGGTCAATCGGAAACAACCTCTCTACTTCATCTGAGGTAGTGGTATGGATTGATCCACATGAGGAACAGTCTCGATAGTGGTTTATCCTTTACCACTCTCGTACTTACTGTGTCAGAAATTGGCGCGCTTGTCCCGTGAACTTCAGAGAAGCTAACGGAGTCAGCCATGCGCGCCATGGAATAGTGTGACTGGTTCTATCTGAAGAGCTCGCCATCGAATAAACCTTGTGC
>NW_025880923.1:0-1354 GCF_002878395.1 Capsicum annuum
AAAATTAGGAAATGGTGTTTCCTAAGATGTCAACTAGGGGATGGCGCCCTATGAATACGAAGAGGAAAATTAGAAAATGAAGTTTCCTAAAATGTCAACTAGGGGATGGCGCCCTATGAAGACGAAGAAGAAAAATAGAAAATGGAGTTTCCTAAGATGTCAACTAGGGGTTGTCGCCCTATGAAGACGAAGAAGAAAATTAGGAAATGATGTTTCTTAAGATGTCAACTAGGGGATGGAGCCCTACGAAGACGAAGAGAAAAATTAGGAAATGGTGTTTCCTAAGATGTCAACTAGGGGATGGTGCCCTATGAAGACAAAGAAAAAAAAATAGAAAATGGTGTTTCCTAAGATGTCAACTAGGAAATGACGCCCTATAAAGACGAATAAGATGTCAACTAGGGGATGACATCCTACGAAGACGAAATAAGATGTCAACTAGGGGATGACGCCCTATGAAGACGAATAAGAGGTCAACTAGGAGATGGCTCCCTATGAAGACGAAATAGGATGTCCACTAGGGGATGACGCCCTACGAAGATGAAATAAGATGTCCACTAGGGGATGGTACCCCACGAAGACAAATAATATGTCAACTAGGGGATAGCTCCCTATGAAGACGAAAAAAGATGTCCACTAAAGGATGACGCTCTATGAAGACGAATAAAATGTCAACTAGGGGATGGCGCCCTATGAAGAGAAATTAGATGTCCACTAGGGGATGGCACCCTATGAAGATGAATAAGATGTCAACTAGGGAATGACACCCTATGAAGATGAAATAAGATGTCCACTAGGGGATGGCGCCCTATGAAGACGAATAAGATGTCAATGGCGCCCTATGAAGACAAATAAGATGTCAACTAGGGGATGACGCCCTATGAAGACGAGATAAGATATCAACTAGGGGATGACGCCCTATGAAGACGAGATAAGATGTCAACTAGGGGATGACACCCTATGAAGACGAGATAAGATGTTAACTAGGGGATGACGCCCTATAAAGACGAGATAAGATGTCAACTAGGGGATGGCACCATATGAAGACGAGATCAGATGTTAACTAGGGGATGACACCCTATGAAGACGAATAAGATGTCAACTTGAAGATGACGCCCTATGAAGACAAATAAGATGTCAACTAGGGGATGGCGCCCTATGAAGACGAATAAGATATCAACTAGGGTATGACACCATACGAGGATGAAGAAGATGTTAACTACAACTAGGGGATGGCGTCCTCTGAAGACGAGATAAGATGTCAACTAGGTGATGAAGCCCTATGAAGACAAAATAAGATGTCAACTAGGGGATGACACTCTATGAAGACGAATAAGATGTCAACTAGGGGATG
>NW_025880924.1:0-1578 GCF_002878395.1 Capsicum annuum
TAAATACTTGTTTGAAATAGTATTAAATGATGTTATTTTAATTTTATGTCTATATTTCTTTTAATAAAGGTGATTTTTTATGCTCAAATACTAGAAAAACTAACGGTTTTAATTATTTAGTATTTAAATTTTAACACAACATCGTAATATAAGTGAGGTAATAAGTCACAAATGTCAATTTAAGTGGTACAATACTTAGATTGACATAATAATTAATTAGATGTGATATAGTAAAATCACGATTGACGCATCGATGCAAACATTCTTTAAATGACTTACAAAAACTAATTAGAAGTGATATAACAAAATCACTATAAAAAATATTTGTGAAACAAATTTAAGTGAGCCTCACGTCAAGTTAATTTAAAATGAGTTAATTTATCATTTCATGTCTTTATTACCCTTTTATTAAATATCATTAATTTTTTAATATTAGATGACTTATAATAATTAATTAGGGGGGATATTTAGTAAAAAGTGATATAGCTAAATTACTATAAAAATATTTGTGAAAAAAAATTTAAGTGAGGCTCGTATAAGACGCCAAGTAATTTAAAACATCAAGAGTTAATTTATCATTTTATGTCTATATTATTTTTTTATTAAATATTATTAAGTTTTTAATACTTAGATGACTTATAATAATTAATTTGGGGAAATATTTCGTAAGAAGTAATATGTGCAAAAAATTTAAGTGGGTTTCATATAGAATGTCAAGTTAATTTAAAATATCAAGAGTTAATTTATCATTTTATATCTATTTTACTTTTTTTTTTTAATTAAATATTATTATTCTTTAACATTAGATAACTTATACTGATTAATTAGGAGCGATATTTAGTAAAATTATGATTGAAACAACTAAAGCAGACCTGTTATAAATGCCCATTTTACTTTTTTTATTACATATTATTTTTTAATATATAAATGACTTATAATAATTAATTAGGGGTGATATATTAAAATCACAAAGCAAGCCACTTGCACAATTAAAACATCAAGAGAAAATTTTTTATTTTATGTGTATATTACTTTTTTTTAAAAAATATGATTAATTTTTTAATACTTAGATGACTTTAATAATTAATTTGGGAAGATATTTAGTAAAAAGTGATATAACAAAGTTACTATAAAAAATATTTGTGAAAAAAAATTAAGTTAGTCTCATATAAGACGTTAAGTTAATTTAAAACATCAGAATTAATTTATTATTTTATAACTATTTTATCCTTTTTATTAAATATTACTATTTTTGAATAATAAAATTATAATTGAAGCACCTGAAGAAGACATGTCATAAATGTCTATTTTATCTTTTATATTAAATAGTATTATTTTTTAATATTTAAATAACTTATAATAATTAATTAAAGATGATATAATAAAATCACGGAGCAAATATATTGAAACTATAGCTCATTTCTAATATACTAGTAATAACTAGTAACTAGTAATACTATTTTTATAATAACTTCAATTGTACGAACAAAAATATTTAATATGATAAAATATATGTTTTTTTTTTTTGGGTAAAATGTGATAAAATATTTATTATTGCACAATAGATTTCAACTCGTG
>NW_025880925.1:0-4370 GCF_002878395.1 Capsicum annuum
AGTATCCCTACTATGAATAGACACAACACAATTTCTATAAACCTTTCTAGCAACAATAGAATCACCTATAGGTGTGGTAATAGTGAAGGGTTCTACAATAATTTCGGGCTCAATCCCAAAACCAACAGTCACATAGGGGGTCACATAAGATAAAGTAGACACGGGATCAAGCAACACATAAACATCACGAGAAAAGATTTGTAACGTACCGGTGACAACATCTTGTAAAGCTTCTAACTATTGGCGGTAAGTCAAAGAATATAACCGGTTGCGACCGCTCCCGGTAGTTGAAGGGGCACCCTTAGGAGGAGGAGCCATGAATGCGGCTTGGGGCTTAGTCCCCCCCCCCCCCCCCGCCTGCATTTCCTCCAGCAGAAGGACAATCTTTCTGAAGGTGATCCACCTTGCCACAAGTATAACAATTTCTCCCCTTAAAATAACACCTCCCTGAGTGATTCTTCCCATAAGTCTCGCACCATGGATAAGTACGACGTTGTTGGGCCACACTGCCCTGTGACTGAGTATTTGGTGTTCTGAATCCATGAGGAGTCTAAAAACTCTGCGATCTTCTGTCTGATGGTGGTCTGGGTGCTGGGGCGCTGGCAATAGACTGTGAATTACCCCAACTCTTCTTCTTCTGCCATTTGTTTCCCCAATTACCATTTGAGGTTGGTTGTGACCCTGTTCGACAGATCTTGCTCTCTTTGCCTGTCTTTCTAGCTCCCTAGCCTCGGAAATCTTCTTCTTTTTCTCTTCAACCTGCTGCGTATGAATGGTCAGCCTGGTAAAGTCTAACTCCTTAGTCAACATTGCTCCCTGGCACTCAAGCAGCAGGTTATCAGAAAGGCCGAATGCAAATTTCCTCATCTGGGATCTCATATTACTAGTCAACTTTGGTGCATAGCGGGCTAGTTTATTAAACTTCAAAGTGTACTCCTAGACACTCATACTGCCCTGCTTCAAATTTATAAACTCTTCTGCCTTGGCCTCCCTCAATTCCAGAGGAAAGAATCGATCAAGGAAGGATTTCACAAATTTGCCCTAAACTGTGGGCTCAACACTCTCACCTTTTGCATCCTCCCAATCGGCATACCACTAATTCGCAACATCCTTGAGATGATAAGTTGCTAGTTCCACCCCTTCAACCTCATCCACATGCATTACCTTAAAGATATTTTCCATCTCATCCACGAACTCCTAAGGATCTTCCTCCACCTTGGTGCCAGTGAACTTAGGTAGGTTAATCTTCATGAAATATTTGACCCTAGTAGCCTCAGACGTAACAGATGCAGACCCAATATCTTACGATTGTTGAGCCTGGTTAGCTACCAACTGTGTCAGTATATAAATAAACCATTTGAATTCTGCATTTGAAATATCTGCCTGAGCAGTTGGGGGACGGTTGACATTATTCCGCGGATCCCGAGGTGGACTGGTCGGGGCTGGAGGGACTCCCAGAGTAGGGACAGGTTCTGGAGTGGGGACTCTGTTGCGGGTCCACATCCCATGGGTGGGACGGACCTCATCTGTTTGAGCATTCTGCTTAATATTGCGACGGGGAGGCAGAACTGTGTTTTTGAAATACAAGAGATCACTGGTTAAGGGACAGTTCAAACTCTGAAGCACGAACTAAACCACAAAGAAGGGAAACATTTCCTAAACACCTAGCAACCTCCTGCTTATAAGTGTGGCGCGCTACACACCCATAATCAGGACTCTACCCGATGCAATTTTGCAGACACCCTAGGACCATGAACCGTGCTTTGATACCAAGTTTGTCATGACCCGAACCGGGGCCCTGGCCATGACGAGTATCCCAAACCAGAAAGGACCAAAACACCTATATCTGTCTGGTAATAATGCACATAATTCATATGATAAAGAAATGCGGAAAACAAATAACATTACGAGAAAATATGGTCAAGAGTCATATGAAAGCAATAATAGGGAATAATGTCCCAAAATCTCAAATCAGCACCTCTATAACGTTTGTGAAATCTCTACTTCATGACTAAAACAAATGTCTATCTGAAAACTGCGACAAGGCCCCTAGTAGCCCCAAAACTAATAAATGGTAAATGATACTGCCAGATAATCAGGCCTTCCAAACTATAGAAGGCTCACCAAGTGACTCTGCAAATCTGTCTGCGGAATCTACTGATTTTCTGGACCCCTAGACTGCGCCTCCGAACCTGGGAGGAAGGGGGCCAATACAAAAGTACTGGTACGCAGAGAAACCAATACAAAAGTACTGGTACGCAGAGAAATCAAAACAAAACATAATATTTTTACAAAATATAGTTGAGAGCCATTATAAAGAAGTTTCATATCAAGTCATTTGAAAACACATGGGCATAATGTAATTGTTTTCAACAACAATATAATGCAGCTGAGCTAGGTGGAATACCCTACATATCACATTTACACCAACTTTCAAACCTCGGTTGCCGCCGAGATTAGAGTATACGTGAGGGGAAGACACACAAGATCACACAGCAGGGTGTCTCGACCTAATGGTAGTGGACAAGATCACAAAGCAGGGCTCCTAACCATAGTCCCAATTTGGGAATGACATAAAGTCAGGTAAGCAAGACTACAAAGCAGGGTACCAAATCCCCATGTCGGAAAACACGATTTCCAGCGATGAGCCCTTACACTCAAAGACCTTCTTCGGGTATCCACCTATCTCATGAAAATCAATGCATTCAAATTTCATCTGTTTCAATTACTTATCATATTCTGTAGGGTATCGTCATACCTGACTTACAAGTCATCAATATCACATCAACATATGCATAATCAGGTAAAAATCAAGATGTTTCATCATTTACAAGTAGTGGACAATAATTATTTCAAATTCGTGCTCTCTTTTGTTGGTCACAATATAATATGGGGTATTGAAACATTATCATGGGAATTTGAAAGCAATTTATCATTCATAATTATCAAACTTTCATGGAATATCTCAAATCACATATGCATGGTTTCAACCATTGAAGTAAATAGGCAAACAATTCCCATAACCTTAAAAAAAATGACTTAGAAATAATAATAAAGGCAAGTTATTAGTATTTTATTGAAAACCCCCATTTCAAAGCATGCATGTTCATAAAATTACACCCATGAGATTTTGGGATAACGCCACGTACCTCTGTTTCGAAAGAAAAGGGATGTTTATTGAAGCCCACATTCTGGGGATTCTGAATATGCAATCAATTTTGGAAACTCATGGTCGAATCTTGATCTGCTTGAATTTTTATTTTGAAATCCTTATGAGGGTTCTTGGGAACTTTTGGTGAAAATATGAATAATATGGGTTTTGGGGAGTTTAATCTCGTGTTTAAGTTGATAGGGATTGGTAAATTACCAAATTGCCATTAATTTCCCTGAGGATTCACTGAAAAAGGCCTGGGCGATCCACCCGGCACCACGGGCCTTAGTGCACCGCGATTTAGCAGGTGCCGCCCACTCAATCGCAGGATGTGGTCTATTGCACATGATCCAGCAGGCGGCGCGGGCTAATCGCGCGCTGTCACTGGATCGAAAACCAAACGGGGCCTTAGGCTTGTCCAAAATTTCCAAAACTCTTTCGAGACGTACTACAACCTTGCCCCATCGCAATGCAACAAGAAAATTCAAAAATGGATGTTGGGAAGGTCGAGAAGTTGTATCCCGAAGGTTGCCAGCTAAAATGACTAAGTCTCATTACACTTAGAAAAATTTTAAGTCATTAAGTCTAGGAGCTCACTATTAAGGACTAATCCATGCACGAATTTTTACAGGGCATTACATCATCCCCCTTGGGATCATTCGTCCCCGAATGATGAGACGGAATACAGTCACGCACAATTTCTAGATTCATACATAAAAAAGAAAACATAAGGCAAGAATTGTACCTTCCATCTCATCATTCACTGGATCAAATAGGCTTGGGTATCTAACTCTCATGTCGTTTACTAACTCCCAAGTTGCTTCTTCAACTTTCTGATTTCGCCATAGCACTTTAATTGAGGCTATCTCTTTGCTCCTCAATTTTCTCACTTATCGATCTAAGATTGCTACAGGCTCTTCTTCATAAGACAAGGAATCGTCCACCTTGATCTCGTCAATGGGCACCACCAAAGAGTGATCTCCAATGCACTTCTTCAACATAGATACATGGAACACCGGGTGAACAGAACCCAGATTTGGAGGCAACTCTAACTCATATCCAACTCCACCTATCCTTTTTACAATTTGGTATGGTCCTATATAGCGAGGACTCAATTTACCTTTCTTCTCGAATCGCATAACTCCTTTCATGGGAGAAACTTTAAGGAATACCCAATCTCTAACCTCAAACTCCAACTCTCTTCTTCTAACGTCGGCAT
>NW_025880926.1:0-2162 GCF_002878395.1 Capsicum annuum
GGTCCTGAGAAAAAGTAAAATCATATTTTTCAGGAAAGTCTTGAACATAAAGTAAAGTCCTATTTTTTTCGAGGGTCCTGAATAGATAGTAAAGTCCCATTATCTAGGAATGTCTTGAGCAGAAAGTAAAGCTCCATTTTTCAGGATGATCCTGAACAGAAAGTAAAATCTCATTTTTCAAGAGGGTCCTAAGTAGAAAGTAAAATCCCATTTTTTCAGGAAGGCCTGAACAGAAAGTAAAATCCCATTTGTAGGAGGGCACTAAACAGAAAGTAAAATCCCATTTTTTAGGAAGATCCTAAAAATAAATTGAATTCCCATTTTACAGGCTGGTCCTGAACATAAAGTAAATTTCCATTTTGCAGGAGAGTTCTAAACTTAAAGTAAATTCTCATTTTCCAGGAGAGTTCAGAACATAATACAAATTCCTATTTTTTCAGGAGTGTCCTAAATAGAAAGTAAATTCCCATTTTTTAGGAGATTCCTGAACAGAAAGTCAAGTCTAATTTTTCAGGAGGGTTTTTAAAAGAAAGTAAAGTCTCATTTTCTAGGAGGGTCCTGAGCAAAAAGTAAAGTCCCATTTTTAGGAGGATCCTGAACAGAAAGTAATGTCCAATTTTCCAGGAAAGTCCTGAGCAGAAAGTAAATTCCCATTTTTAAGAGGGTCCTGAACAGAAAGTAAAATCCTATTTTTCAGGAGGGTCGTGTGCAGAATAAAAAATCATATTTTTTAGGAGGGCCCTGAACAGAAAGTAAAATCCCATTTTGTAGGAGGGCTCTGAACTGAAAGTAAAATCCCATTTTTTAGGATGGTCTAGAACAGAAATAAATTTTCCATTTTTTCAGGAGGGTCCAAAACAAAAAGTAAAGTTCTATTTTTCAGAAGGGTCCTGACCCAACGTAAAATCCTATTTTTCAGGAGGAACCTGAGCAGAAATTAAAGTCCTATTTTTCAGGGGGGTCCTGACAATGAAGTAAATTTCCATTTTCCAGAAGGATCCTGAACATAAAGTAACCTCCTATTTTTCAGAAGGGAACTGAACAGAAATTAAAGTATTATTTTTTAGGAGGGTCCTGAAAATGAATTAAACACCCATTTTCCTGAAAGATCCTGAACATAACGTAACCTCCAACTTTTTAGAAGGGTTCTGAACATAAAGTAAAATCCAATTTTTCAGGAGGTTCCTGAAAATGAAAGTAAAGACCCATTTTTCAGGAGGTTCCTGAACATAAAAGTAAAGTCCAATTTTTTGGGAGTTTCCGGAACAGAAAGTAAAATACCATTTTCAGGAGGGTCTTAAACATAAAGTAAAATCCTATTTTTTTGGAGGGCCCTGAACAGAAAGTAAAATCCCATTTTTTAAAAGGGCCCGAACCAGAAAGTAAAATTCTATTTTTTAGGATGGTCCAAATGAGAAATTAAATTCCCATTTTTCAGGAGGGTCCAGAACAAAAAGTAAAGTCCCATTTTTCAGGAGGGTCCCGACCAAACAAAAAATCCCATTTTTTAGGAGGGACCTGAACAGAAATTAAAGTCCTATTTTTCAGGAGTGTCCTGAAAATGAAGTAAACTCCCATTTTCCAGAAAGGTCCTAAACATAAAGTAACCGTTTATTTTTCAGGATGGTCCTGAACGTAAAGTAAAATCCAATTTTTCAGGAGGGTCCTGAAAATGAAAGTAACGACCCATTTTTTAGGAGGGTCCTGAACATGAATGTAAAGTCCCATTTTTTGGGTGGGTTTGAACAGAAAGTAAAATCCCACTTTCAGGAGGGCCCTTAACAAAAAGTGATACCATTGCTCAGGAGGGTCCTGAACATTAAGTAAAATCTTATTTTTCAGGAGGGTCCTGAACAAAAAGTAAATTCCCATTTTTAGGAGAGTCCTGAACAAAAGTAAAATCCTATTTTTCAGGAGGGTCCTGAAAATAAAGTAAAATCTCATTTTTCAGGAGGGTCCTGAACAAAAAGTAAATTCCCATTTTTCAGGAGGGTCCTGAACAAAAGTAAAATCCTATTTTTTAGTAGGGTTCTGAACAGAAAGTAAAGTTCCATTTTCAAAAGGGTCCTAAAAAGAAAGTAAAGTCCCATTTTTCAGTAGGGTCATGAGCAGAATGTAAAGTCCAATTTTCCAGTAGGGTCCTGAGAAAAAGTAAAATCATA
>NW_025880927.1:0-1735 GCF_002878395.1 Capsicum annuum
ACTCTCCATGAGACATATGCATGAGTTGAAAGTATTGCTTAAGGTTTTCTTTAGCCTTGAGTAATGAGAATAAGAGAAGAATACAAATTTCAAAGCTGAAAGTATAATGACTCACGAGATTGTATTTTATGTTCCATTTTACATGATTCATAAGCTTCGCATTTTATACTTATTCAAGCCATGTGAGTCATTACTTATTACATGTATGATTTGATTAAAGAGTATTGATGTTGTTTTATATAAATGCATACACCCCCACATACTCAGTACATTTCCAAGTGCTGATCCACATATACGTCTATGTGCTACATTGTCTTATACTGTAGGTTCAGGTGCTCAGTCCCAGCCTCGCCAGGGACTTCCGAATACCTCTTTCTACATCCCTACAGTGGTAAGTCCTCATGGTTTGAGAACCTATCGTCAGACATTTCAGTATTTGAGAGACTATGTTATTACTTTCAGTTCATTTCGAGTCAGTTGGGGACCTATCCCAATGGTTCTCTAGTTCATGGATTAGTAGAGGCTTTGTCAGACTAGTTATCAGATTGTGATTGTGTTGAGCTTTTCTGGTATTGCTTGGTATTTTGGACCGAGCATTTTCTTCATATTTCCTTTCGTATGATATGACTATGCTAGTGTTTGAATTATTTCATCTTGAAATGAGTGTTATTAGTAAAAACAGGCTCAAGGGGTTAGCTTGGGGCTACTGGTAGCCTTAAGTATTGTGTGATGTCCTGGGAGGCGATTTTGGGTCGTTACACTATATCTAGGACTATGAGAGGTATCATCTAATCGACATTCCCCAATTTAAGCTAATCGGGGTTTAACCTGTAACCCCGGTTGGAAAGGTGTTAATACCGTGCCACAGGTACTAACGATGGCTGTGTGGATCCACTGAACTGATGTAATGTCCAAAGGACTAAGAGTGTCAAGCCTGAACTGATGGGTGACACCTGTGAGATATTCAAGCCTAGTCTGACGGGTGACTACTCATATCCTACGCTAGCTACGTAGTTCTGGAGTATAGGAACTGCTACTAACGACTCTACCTATCTGACGGGGAAGCCGCCATTCCTACACTTTCTCGGTGGTAAATCCTACTCCCAATTGAAAGGCATTGAGGTACTAGACTGTTCTGAGTTGAATAACTAATATCTGACTATTCTAATGATGCTCATAATATAATCTGAAGACTATTCTGTGATGTACTGATACTAGACTAAGTAAGAAGCTATAGATTTCGGGTATTCAATACCCCCAAGACTCAAAACAATAGTACTGAAAAGACACTAAAGCTTGAAGGCCAAAACATGAAGGCTCTTATTAAATAAATCACTCTTATAGGCATTTTATCAAAACTTGTAGTTCATGGTTTTAAAACAATCATAGGAATGTCATGGAACTTGTAAAAATAGCATGAATTTATCCTAATAGCATTAAATCATGGTTTAATTCAATAAATAATAATATTAAAACATGAAGGATTGAATAATAACAATAATTTCATGGTAACATGGTATAGAATCATAGTTCTTGGAGATTCATGGGTGAAATTCCCAATTTAAAACACAATAACTTGAAAAGATCACAATTTTATAATTTAAAAAGGTTGCTTGGACTCCATGGATGAAAGGGATCCATGGATGAACATCTAACATACCTTAATTGATGGATTTCTTGAAGTTCTTGGTGAATTCTTGAGGATTGGCCTAGAATTTGAGAGTTAGGGTTCTTG
>NW_025880928.1:0-1605 GCF_002878395.1 Capsicum annuum
CAAAGTACTTTTACAGATGGTATTTCTTTATTCCTTATCTTGTTAACTTGTCTATCTAGAATGGAAATAGGTATTTTCTCATAGGTGAGATCTTCCGTAACTTGTACGTCTTCAGTAGAAGTGATATGTGATGGATCTCCGATGCACTTTCAAAGTATTGAGACATGAAATATCGGATGTACTACTAAGAGCTCTTGGGGTATCTCTAACTCATATGAGACCTGGACAAACCTCCGATAATCTTATATGGGCCTATATAACGTGGACTTAGTTTCCCTTTCTTACCAAATCTCATCACCCCTTTCATTGGTGATACCTTCAAGAATACCCAATCACCGATAGAAAACTCTAGCCCTCTTTTTCTAATATCTGTATATGACTTGTGTCGACTTTGGGCTATTTCCAACTGTTGTTGAATTACTTTAACCTTTTCCATAGCTTGATAAACAAGATTTGGTCCGAACAAGGCAGTTTCACCCACTTCAAACCATCCAATTGGTGATCTACACTTTCTTTCATACAAAGCTTCATATGGTGCTATTTTGATACTTGAATGATAGCTATTGTTGTAGGCAAACTCGATAAGAGGAAAATGATCAACCCAGCTACCCTTAAAGTCTAATACACAAGCTTGTAGCATATCTTTAAGTGTTTGAATGGTACGTTCTGCTTGTCTATCTGTTTGAGGGTGAAAATCTGTACTCATATTCACTTGTGTTCCCAAATTTCTCTGAAAAGACTTCCAAAAATTTGCAGTAAATTGGGCTCCCCGTTCTGATATAATAGAGATTGGCACTCCGTGTAGTCGAACTATCTCTTTAATGTACAATTTCGTATACTCTTCAAATGTGTAAGTGGTCTTTACTAGTAGGAAGTGTGTGGATTTGGTAAGCCTATCAACTATCACCCATATGGAATCAAATTTTTGAGATGTACAAGGCAAACTAGTGATGAAATCCATGTTGATCATGTCCCACTTCCATATTGGAAGATCTATGCATTGCATATAACCCCCGGGCTTTTGGTGCTCTACTTTAACTCTTTGACAATTTGGACATTCGGCTATAAATTCTGCAATGTTCTTCTTCATGTCACTCCACCAATATATTTTTTTCAAATCTTGATACATCTTAGTTGATCCTGGATGAATGGAATACCTCAAACGATGTGCCTCTATCATAATCCTCTTTCTTAGCCCGTTACATTAGGCACACATAATCTATTTTGGCACTGAAGTACTCCTTCCTGCGTAAGCTCAAATGCCTTAGTCGTACCACATTGTACATTCTCCTTAAGCTGTAATAAAATTGTATCTACATATTGCTTCTCTTTCACTTCAGCTACTAATGAAGATTCTACTGCATTATGCACAATAAGCCCCTCATCTGGAGTTTCAAGAAGGCAAACCCCCAAATTAGCTAGTTGGTGGAGATGTTTAATCATCCCTTTCCTTTCTATAGATGCTATCATAGCCTTACGACTTAGTGCATTAGCTACCACATTTGCTTTCCCTGGATGATACAAGATATCAATATCATAGTCTTTTAGTAGTTCAAGCCACCTCCGTTGCCTTAAATTTAGATCCTTCTGGCTAAAGATATATTG
>NW_025880929.1:0-1617 GCF_002878395.1 Capsicum annuum
CAATGATTTTTGGGGATGCTAATATTTTTCTGTCCATGTATATATATATATATATATATATATATACTAGTTTAGGTGTACGCGCCTCGGGCGTGTACCTCACTTTATCGAGTTCAAACGTTGTACTAAATAGGATATTTGTTTAAATAATAAAGATGAATACAATAATTAAATTCAACATCTTTTGGAGATTTAATTAATTAAACCTAACCTTTACAAAAAAAAATTGTCCAAGCCGATCGACATTCATCTACCACCTGTAAACTGCAACAAAATAATGCGATGATAAAGACATCAAAATAATATAACTAAATCTAACCTTTACACAAAAATTTCCTCAAAGTCGTCTGACACTCATCCACCACCTATGAACTATAATAAAATAATATGATAATAAAGATATCAAAATAATACGATTAAACTTAACCTTTACACAAAAATATTCTCAAAACAGAGATATAAATACAATACAATTAAACCTAACTTTTATGTAAAAAGTTTCTCAAAGCCAACCGACATTCATCTACCACATGTAAATTCATCTACCACATGAAAATTCATCTACGACGTGTAAACTATAAATATATCTTGATTAATAAATAAATATGTCTATTATACTATAAATATATAGTCATTGGATTAAAATTCTACTTTCACTTTTTTTAATCTTATTTTTGAATAAAATTATTTGATTTCATTAGAATTCAATTCAGTTAGTACTTTTCTAAAAGCTAGATTGTTAATTTAACTAAATCTCCCAATATGTCATGTGGATAAAAGAAAAGAAGAAGAAGAAATTTGTATACAATTAGAGTGGCTAACCAATTTCTTATGACGAAATATAATCCAATGAATTTGGTAAAAGTTATAAATAAGTCAATTTTAAATTATTTATTATATATAAGTCATTATAAAAAAAATCACAAAAAACATCTAAATTATCAATTACCTATTCAAAATAGATGATAATTTATTATTTAAACTTCAAGAACATACAAAAATCATTAAAGAGAACTTCTCAATTAGTAGAAGTCTAACAAAAATGCATGATAATTTATTTTTATAACATAAAAAACATACTAAAATTTTAGAAAACTTACCTCAAATCACAAGAAAAATTGTCTCTTCAATCATAAATACCGTTAATATTTCACTAAAAACTTCTCAATTATTACAAATTGTCTATCACGAATACATGATGATTTGTTATTATAAACTTCAAGAACATACTAATTAAAATTTTAAAAACTACCTCAAATCACAAGGAAATTTATTTCTTTAATCATAGATATTATCAAGATTGTAAACATCAAAAATAAAAATTTTAGAAAACATACCTTAAATCCAATCAAATTTATGAACAACGATAATAAAGAAAAAAATTATTTGAGAATTATATTGTCGACGTATTATTGTAGAAATGAAGAATTTTCAATTTATAAGAAATTTTAGGTTTAGTTTACTTTCCTTCTTTGTCAATTCAATTTGTATTTATTTAATGCAATAAATTAGCCTTTGTGATTTTTTCAATTCCCATGCTCTGTTTGGTTTTTCTTTTTTCTTTCTTCTTTTTTTTTTTTCTTTTTTCCTCCACACTTTTTCTTTCTTCCTTTCCAA
>NW_025880930.1:0-1782 GCF_002878395.1 Capsicum annuum
CAAAGAAAGAAAAATAAATGACCATCTCCAGCAAATCAATTTAAGGCAATGGCTATTTTACAAGGGTGGGCCAAACTTTCTTCCCTCAGGTATGTAAATCTTCTTTTCATCATCTGCAATAATGTGTGCAACTGTACGGATGGCAGGGGAGATTATTGAATGCGAGCTATATTTGCTGAAACCATAATTGCCGTAAATATCAGATTCAATTGTAACTCAAATATAAAGAAATACGTTAAATGAGAAACTTAAACATCCCACTCACTTGAGGAGCTTAACTAGCACCGGAAGAACATTCGCAGCATAGAAGGCATCATTAATCTCCCTTTGGCTTACAGTACAACGGTCAATACTTGCTGCACTGCAAATAACTATGCTTGCACTGTCGGATGTATCTAACAAACCAGAAATCAAACATAACGCACTGCATGCATTTTCTAGAATCACTTCATCATCATTTACATTGGCAAGCTCACAAAGAGGTTTGATTGCGAATATCACCTGACAAATGAATCAGTAATGTAAAGCATTCAGTAAGTTTTGACCTATCTGACTGCTTAAGAAAAGCAATATCATTGCATCACATAATTGCAGACCTAAACACTTTACTACTGTCACCAACTGACCTGACTAAAAAGAGGTTTTATAACTCCTCCACAAAACTTTGATATAGTCAACGTGAGTTTTCTCAGTATTGAATCGTTGCTAGTGCTCAATTTATCCAGCAAAACGAGCCAGGCCCCACACTTGAGAGCATAATTACGACTTACAGGGTTGAAAGCAACTTTTTGCAATTCCTCCATAGCCTATAGTTGGAAAGAAAATGAAATCAGTCTGCTAATAAACATACTTTCAGTCTAAGGGATCTGTCAATTTTACAGCATACCTGCTCACAAACTCCATCGATTTCCAGAAGCTTTAAAAGAGGTTCCACCAGGCCATACTTGATCACCGATGAAGGTTTCATCAAGTAGTGAGATATGATGTGAGATATGATGAGTATGAGAGCACAAGCACCTTCAAACTATACAAAACCATAAGGATAAAGCAAATGTGGAGCTTAATACGACACGACACAAAAAAGTAATCAACATATCAATCTACCTGGACCTCTGGTGAATCCATTTTCCATGTAATATGTGTTAGTGGAGGAACAACATCAACAACAAAAGATTTTAGAGTACCCTTAACTTCGGAAACGAAACCTGCGAATGACAGTTTGCAGGTAAGTGATATGCAAGTCGAATAAAATCAGCAAGAGCAGTCAAAGTCATACCTTCAGAGAACAACTGTTGGAGTAGTTTGATTCCCAAAAGTTGTACATAGCTATCAGCAGATTCAAGAAGAAAACGTATTGTTCGAAGATCAAACTGTAAACCAACAACCCAGTTACCACAGTCAGTTTATAGTTTCGTAACAAATTACAATATGTCTGCTAATCAACATTGCTTCAGTCTATACTACATAAGGGGTTTAAAACACACCAGATCAATCTCCTGAAGATTTGTTTGAATTATTTGACAAGGTCCAGACAGATGCTTGAATATTGGAGTACTTTCTTTAGCAATACAAGCAGCGTCAGGCTATGAACGTGAAACCATAAAATATAAAGCAAGTGTGAAGCTACAACCAAAATACACTAAAGAATGCACAAGAAAGTCACTCGTTACCTGGAGTTTCAGCAAATATTTACTCACTAGAAGCTCAACAAAATCAGAGTACACATCTTCTACAATACGACTCAATTCTGCCAATAAAAAATTGCACATAAATGATATATAA
>NW_025880931.1:0-2365 GCF_002878395.1 Capsicum annuum
TATTTACATTTTTTACTCAGAGTCGCCACTTGGCATAATCTGGTGTGCCAAGTCACCATTAGAAAATTCTTTTCAAAACCATTTGACTCTTAAACTGGTTTGTGAACAGAGATTCCGGCTAAGGAATTCTGTTGATCGAGGAGAAGGTGTTAAGCACCTCTCGATCCCGTGGTTCAACCACGGTCGCTTGGTAGAGTGTATCGACTATTTTTTGTCACTAAGAAATGTATAAACCGCACAAAAAGCACGTAAAATAATCAAACAAAATTAAAAAATCCGAAATGTAAAGTCCAGTCCAATTATTACAACCCGAAATACAAAGGGACTGAAAGTAAACCTACGTTAATCCTAAATTAATGCTCCACCCGACGCCTCGGGCCTTCACCAAGAACGTCCTCCAGGTACATGGTACCTCGGGGCATTCTCTGGTGAATAAATATATACAGATACTTCGGGGCATTCCCCGGCCAAATTATACAATTGAATTAAATGCAAAAAAAAACAAAACCATTCTAACACATATTTCAAACATGTCTTCAATCCACCATGCCTAAATTTGCCTACCCGAACCTACCATTTGCATATCCAATTAGCGACCTAAAATCGTGACACTATCGAATTTAATCAAGTCGATGCTTATCCTGAATTAAGCTACTATCAATGAATCAACATAAACTAATGTTCACTTTTGTCAATTTTAATTCCGCCCCAAACAATCAATCTTACTTCTCCAAACAAGATATCATCTCATCACATAATCCATAATCAATCCACAACCAAGGGAATTAAAATACCAAACCAGAACAACAACAATTCACATCATCACAAATCAACCAACACACAATATTAGAATCAATGCATCGGATACCATCAACAATAAAACAAAAGAGGTAAAGAGTAGAATTAGACCTCGATGACGACTTTATTCCAAATATCAATCAATCAAAAGACGGAATCCGCGCGCCGAAGAACCTCAATTCGAAACTCGACTATGAACTTCCCAACTCGATCAAAACCCCCTTAATATTGATTTCGATTAAAATTGCTTCTTCCGACTAAAACCGCAACCTGAGCCTCGAATGAACCTCAGCAGCCAACAATACCAACCCGATATAGGAAACCCAAAAATTCAACCACTAATCTCAGAATGAATTCGGATTGAACTCGAACCCGACAAATCAGATTCAGTGTTTAATGTCTTCGCTTCACTCGTTTTCCGATGGATATCATCAGAACGGAGTTCTAAGACTTCTTCGGATCATGTATTGGCATTCCTGCACCGTACTTCCGCCGTTGACGGTGGATAACTCTGCCATTGGATTGGTCACTTTTGCTGGATTTTTTGATCAAACAGAGCATAAACCGCCGGAGTTACTGTCCGTCCGTCGGCGGCGTCGCTGCGTCGGCGGCTGCTGGGGTTGTTGGTGAGAGAGAGATCGTTGGCTGTCGTTGCGTTGCTTTACGTTTGCCGAGAGAGATAAGCATTGGCTGCTGCTCTGTTGCTGTCCGTCGGCTGCGTTGGCTGTCGTGATAGCGTGAGGTTTATATGTGTGTGTATTTCATTCCCAGTGAGTGTGGTGTGTATATGAGAGCTGCCTGAAGAAGATGATGATTTTGATGATGAGCTCGGTGTATTGTGCGTCTATCTAAAAAGGAAAAGAAAAATGGAGATCAATGGCTTTTTTTTCTCTGTTCTGCGTGTATCTCCCTGAAGAAGAAAAGAAGACCCTTTTAAATTATTTTCTCCCCTTTTTTTATATTGTCCCTGTAGGCCTCCTATTGTAGTGGTCCCCTATGTAAAAAATGTGAGGGAGGTATATGGGTAGTGGTGAGGTGGGGTTTAGTTTGTTAGGATAGGGTAGGTAGGTGTTGTTTTTTAATTAGGTGAGTTGTTAGAATATTAGGATAAAACAAAATTAGTTGGGGGGTTGTTATTTTTGTCATTTTGTGGAGGGATTATCATACGGGTGAGGGTACACGGTAGGATAAGGTAAACAATAGGTAAAAACGATATCGGGGAGGGATGAAATTAGGTTTCTACATCATGCCCCCTTTGAATGTAAACACGAAGTGTTTTCAGGCAAAGAAGTAGACAGCAAGACCAAATTTTGACCCGACCATTATTCAAAGATAGAAACAGAAGGAAGAAGGACAACCGGGTCTTGTCTTAAGACATCCTTCTAACCCACGTTATGAGAGAATCAAGTCACGGGTATTTCAAAGGATTGGAAGAGAAGTGGACTATACCGAGTTGGAGATTCGAGTGAGGTTCCATCGAGGTTCCGGTCCGCGGCTCTGTCATTACATCAAAAAATGACAATTACAAGTTAAAACATAAACAAATTTACAAAATCCTAACTATACA
>NW_025880932.1:0-2617 GCF_002878395.1 Capsicum annuum
TAGCCCTATTACATCGCTTATATAGTCACTTAGAAAGGAGGGACAAAGACCAAATTACCCTTGGCATTTAAGTGGGTGGGTTTGGGGTGTCTTGGTGGGCCTCTTTACATTTTATTAAATATAGGCCCTTAGATGGGCTCATAAGGGCCTCACACATGGCCAAGAATATAAACAAGGCTTGGAGTCATTGTAACTCACGCGCTTGGCTTCGTGTGAAAGGTCTCGATCTAGGAATTCCCATATCATCCCCTCCATCTTGAAGGAAATTTGTCCTCAAATTCGGATCATTGCCATCCTCCACCGTTTCCATCCGAGAGAGATCACACACGTTGAAAGTATTATGCACTTGATATTCCGGGGGTAGATCAATCTTGTAGGCATTGTCGTTGATCCTTTCTAATACTTGGAATGTGCTATCACCCCATGGAATCAGCTTAACATTCCTTTGAGACGGGAATCTATCCTTCCTTAGGTGCACCCACACCCAATCTCCCAGTTCAAGAATGAGCTTTCTTCTTCCTTTGTTGGCTCGCCTCGCAACTTCTTGGTTTTTCTTCTCCAACTGCAACCTCACCTTCTCATGTAGCTTTTTCATGGACTCGGCCCATTTTTTTCCATCTAAGCTTATCACAAATCACTTGGCAAAGGAATTAAATCAAAAGGGGTGAGGGGGTTGATACCGTATACACACTCAAAGGGTGTCATCCCCGTGCTCGAGTGTATAACACGATTATAAGCAAAGTCAATCAACGGTAAGTGCTCCTCCCAAGAAGTCATTTTTCCTTTAACCATGGACCGTAGCATAAACCCTAAGGTCCTATTTACTACTTCCGTTTGGCCATCAGTTTGTGGGTGGCATGAAGTCGAAAACAACAACTTAGTACCGAGTCTACCCCACATGGACTTCCAAAAGTGGCTTAGGAATTTAGAATCCCTATCACTCACTATGGTCCTTGGAACACCATAAAGTTTTACAATATTATCAACAAACAAAGAGGCTACGCTAGGCGCATCATCACATTTAGAACAAGGAATAAAGTGAGCCATCTTGGAAAACCGATCCACCACGACAAAAATACTATCCCTCCCCCTTCTAGTACTCGGCAATCCTAACACAAAGTCCATTGATATGTCAAGCCAAGGACGTAAAGGGGTGGACAATGGGGTGTACAACCCGTGGGGTTGGAGCCGTGACTTGGATCCTTTGCACTCAACACATTGGCCGTAAATTCGGGCCTCATCCTTGTGCATTCTAGGCCAATAAAATTGTTCTTCCAAAATTTTGAGGGTCTTCTTTACCCCAAAATGGCCCATTAGACCGCTATTTTGTGCTTCCCTCACAAATAATTCTCTCCATGAACTTGAGGGAACACACAATCGTTTACCTTTAAATAAGTATCCATCAAATTTGGTATAGGGATGGGAACCCCTATCCGTAACCCACCTATCCCTTTCCAACTCTTCACTTTCCCTATAGATAGGAGCGAAGTGAGGGTCCTCGGGATATAAAGACTTGAGGCTTTCAAACCCCATCAACTTAGATGACAAAGTAGACATAAGAATATGATTTTGGGATAAAGCATTGACAACCACATTGTCTTTACCCTTCTTGTATTGAATAACATAAGGGAAAGTTTTAAGAAATTCAATCCATTGGCATGCCATCGGTTAAGCTTGTCTTGTGCCCGTAGATACTTCAAGGATTCATGATCCGTTTGAATCACGAATTCTTTAGGCCATAAGTAATGTTGCCAAGTGGCCAAGGCTCTAATCAAGGCATACAACTCTAAATCATACGTAGAGTAGTTTAGAGTTGCTCCTTTGAGCTTTTCGCTAAAGTAGGCAATAAGCTTCAATTCTTGCATTAAAATTGCACCTATTCTGACTTTGCTTGCATCATATTCAACCTCAAAAATCTTGTCAAAATTCGACAATTGTAGCAAAGAGGCCGAGATGAGCATAGCTTTCAAGTCGTCGAAGGCCTTAGCTTGTTCATCTCCCCACTTTAAAGGCCGATCCTTTTTAATCACTTCGATCAAGGGGGCGGCAATGGTGCTAAATTCTTTGACAAAACCTCTATAAAAACTAGCCAACCCATGGAAGCTTCTCACTTCACCTACGGTTTTGGGAGTTGGCCAATTTTTAATAGCGTCAATCTTAGATTCATCCACTTTGACCCCTCTTGAGCTCACCACAAACTCAAGAAATACAACCTCATGGACACCAAAAAAACACTTTTCTAGATTAGCATATAACTTCTCCTTTCGGAGGACATCAAACACACATTGTAAATGCTTTACATGCTCATATAAGGACTTAATATACACCAATACATCATCAAAATAAACAACAACAAACTTTCTGATAAATGGCTTCATCACATGATTCATTAGTCTCATGAAAGTACTTGGAGCGTTGTTAGGCCGAATGGCATAACCATCCATTCATAGAGACCGAATTTGGTCTTGAAGGCAGTTTTTCATTCATCACCCGGTTGCATACGAATTTGGTGATAGCCACTCCTTAAATTAATTTTAGAAAACAAACACGAACCACTCAATTCATCAAGCATATCATCACCCTATTCCTAGGTTAGATGATATGCTTGATGAATTGA
>NW_025880932.1:2717-7061 GCF_002878395.1 Capsicum annuum
CCGGTTGCATACGAATTTGGTGATAGCCACTCCTTAAATTAATTTTAGAAAACAAACACGAACCACTCAATTCATCAAGCATATCATCTAACCTAGGAATAGGGTGATGATATTTTACCATTATCTTGTTGATGGCTCGGAAATCAATGTACATACGCCAAGTCCCATCTTTCTTGGGAACTAGTAGCACCGGAACTGCACAAGGGCTCATACTCTCCTTGATATATCCTTTGTTGAGGAGTTCTTCAACTTGGAGTTGCAATTCCTTGGTATCCATCGGGTTACTCCTATAAGCCGATTTGTTGGGCAATTGTGAATCCGGCACAAAATCTATTTGGTACTCAAATCCCCAAAGTAGGGGCAATCTTTGCGGTAATTCCTTTGGGAAGACATCCTCGTAATCCTGCAAAACATAAAAAATAGGAGGAGAAATGGAAATGTTAGTGATGTTAGTGTTAAAACAATAAGCCAAGAGGAGCATCAGAGTGTCCTCATCATGATCCACAAATAATTTTTTCCTCCTAGCCATCATCACCACACTTCCTTGCCCCTTAGAAATTAGGATCCCCTTGGTTTCCCCTACTCCCTCACTCTCGGGTTCCCCTTTTTTTCCCTCACTCTCGGCCTTCTTTCCCTTTTCCCTCAATTCCCACATATTTTGGTATAATTTATTCACTTGGGAAGGCAATAATGGATGAAGAGCGACCTTTCAGCCATTCTTCTCAAGTGTATACCAATTGGACCTTCCATCATGTTTGGTTGACCCATCGTATTGCAAAGGCCTTCCTAACAACAAGAGATAAGCTTGCATTGGTATCACATCACAAAGCACCTCGTCATGGTAGTTGGCTACCTTAAAATGTATCACACATTGCCTTATGACCTTTAACTTGCCGCATTGATTCAACCATTGCAACTTGTAAGGACTAGTGTGAGGTGTAGTCGACAATTTCAAGAAGTTCACCATTGCAACACTAACCACATTCGCACAACTTCTACTATCTATCACCATAGTACACACACTTCCCTTCACAAGACATTTAGTATAGAATAAATTCTCCCGTTGTCTAGGGTTATCTATCGCCTTACTAATCATGGCACGCCTCACTACAAAGTTTGGAACCATGCACTCCCTTTCTTGCAGATAAACATCCTCACAATCATCATCATCATGTGGCTCATTTTTGGGTTTCTCTCCATCTTGAGGCTTGGCCTCATTCTCTTCTTTTTCAAAACCCACTTCCTCACCAAGGTATACAATCTCCCTTTCCTTAGGATCACATTGCACCGGTTTGGACATTCATTGGTTTTATGTCCCCAACCTTGTCACTTGAAACATTGGAACCCTTTAGGATTAGGATACTTGTGAGCTTCTTCCCAGGGAGGAAATTTATGGACTGTTTTAGGCTCAGATAGCCTCGTAGTAGCGGGTTGGTCCTTGTTTTTGGGCCAACCCGAAGATGGTTGAACCATATCTTTGCTCCTCGTCCAACCCGAGGTTGATGGTCCTTTTGCCTTGAACGACGACCTCTCTTTAATCTCCCTTTCAATCTCAAGAGCTGCTTGGAAAATCTCTTCAATGGTATCAAACTTGTGAAGTGTCAAATGAGTGGAGATCTCTTTGTTCAACCCACACTTGAATCGAATGATGTCATGGCCAATTTGTTCTCCCCGATGATCAAGCTTCAACATGAGTTGTTGAAACTCGTCATAGTATGCCATAACACTTTGATTCCCTTGTCTCAAATTATACAACCTATCAAGCAACTCATGACGATAACTTTCAGAAAGATACCGTTGCCTCATTAGGTACCTCAACTGAAACTATGGTGGTGGTTGTCCCTCTACCAACTCGTTGTCAAACCGCTTGATGTACTCCCACCAAGTGTTAGCATAACCTTCAAAATGAGCTATGGCATAACAACTCTTCTTCTCCTATGAGATATCATTCACTTGAAACACTTTATCACACGTTAACTCCCAACCAAGATACACCTCGGGGTACCTTTCACCCTTAAAGATAGGTAGGCTCAATTTGATGGTATTGATGCCTACATCTCTCTCTAGGTGTTGGTTTCCCCCTTTCTTCATACCCTCGATATATCCTTGGATCTACACGACCTCCTCTCATCTCTTCCTCCCTCATGTAGGCATCGTCAGAAACTCCATAACATTCATAATCCTCTCTACCATATTCCTCAAGGTGTACGGGACGATTTTGGACATTTAGAACTTGATTCGAAGGAATTGGATTTTGTAGAGGTGGTGATCTTTGGTTTAGTGTAGCTTGGAAGGGGGGGTTCGGATTTTGTGGAGGCATTTGACGTCCGAGTAACTCTTGCGGAACTTGAGACATTTGGAATGGTTTGGTCTATTGGAGTCTCGGTTTAGAGGGTTATAAGTGGTTTGGTTTGCGGAATTTAGTGGAGCTAGTGAAGGATTTGGCAATTGTGGCCATGTTTTGGGAGTAACGGTGGCGGAGGAATTTCTATCATGTCCACTTGACGAAATATGTCGAGGAGTAGAAGGACAAGAGTTTCTTTGACTTTCCACTTGTTCTAACCTCCCACTAATAGTTCTCACTTCTCCCCTTATGGCTCCCACTTCCGTACTCAACCTTTCAAGAGCTCGGGTCATAGCCTCAAGAGTGACCCTCATATTCTCCATTTCATTAGAATCCACGGTTTGAGATGTGGTTCCCTCTATTATCAAAGTATTACCTACACAAGCAACAAAAAATTTACTTTAAAATCCCTCTCCTTACTCATACTCTCTTGGTTCACTCACACTCAAGTTCCACAAGAGTTGTAGATTGGCTAGGAACCCGTGAATTCGTAAGGTATGAGTATGCTCTCGCCCGGAATGGATTCTTGATTGAAACTCAAAGAATTCTTGACGGACTAGAGCCAAGAGTTACAACATATTCAAATGACAAAAACACACAAACAAACATTGACACGAACACAAGGCTCCAAGTGACTAATTGACAAGCTAGTAGGAATGTACTAGTTTGTTAATTAGTTTTCAAGTCAATTAGAGGAAACTAGGAATCAATAATTAGAAACTAGAACATCCAAATTTGAACTTAATTATCACGTGAACAGTAACTAGGGTGATGTGGCATCATGTCAATGACCGCGGGTCCACATAAATAGTTCATCAACTTGAAGTCTTAGTCCCCTTAGATCTTTTGTAATGGATGACTTGTTATTGGGATGGAAAACATAAAGTGTTTTAACATTTTTCAAACCCCCGTTTTTTGTTTTTTTTTTCAAACTCAAAAGGTGATGTTTGACCTCACTAGTCCCATAAGACAACGTTCCTTGTTTTAAGGAAAAGTGGTTGTCAAGTCTTGAAAAGGTGATGTTGGCAAGTCTTCTCACAAACAATTTTCAATTTTGTCTTACAACCTTTATGGATCTATTTATATTTATAGAAGTTAAGACATAAGATGAGGAGAAGTTTAGGATGAACACAACATCAATACCTTCAAGAACACAACAACAATACACCACAATGGTCACTCCCAAGTTTTTTTTTTCACAGTACAATTCTCTTTTTCATTAAGCTCAACTTTAGATTTAGACACCCTTTGTGTTGATGAGAAAGAAACCAACACAAGAAATAACTAAACAAGTAAAACTTTTGTAGATCTACAACCAATTTTTTTACCAAAATGTTCAAGAACACACTTTTTGGTAAGAGATTTCCAAGATTGTTTTTGTACGAACAAAACCTAGCCTTGAGCTTTGATACCAAATGATACAATGCTAAGTGTGTATCAAGAGATTCCAACCAACACAAGAACAACAAGAGAAACAACAAAGTGCTAGTGAATCGAAAATGGCCACACACGGCTTCACTAGGCTTGCAACACTTGCTTGAACTAGAAAAGTGAGTTTAACAACAAGAACAACAAAGACAATATTGCTAGTGAATCGAAAGAGCCCTCCACGGCTTCACTAGACTTTTATATTCAACAACACAATGTTAATAAGATTTACAAAGAAAGAGATAGAAACTTGACACACAATATTCATTAATCTAAGAACCCTAACTCTCTAAGACTAATAAATATCAATACCAAGTTCTTACTTGGACCAAGAGGAACTCAAAGAACCTTAAGAACCTAGTTTCTAGCCAAGATACAACACTAGTATCACTCTACTAGTGAGAATTTTGTTTTGGCCTCTCCAAATGATGAGAAAGAGAAGTAAAAACTTTACAAGTCTTTATTTCTTGAATAATAGGAATAAACTAAAGCAAGACTAGCCCTATTACATCGCTTATATAGTCACTTAGAAAGGAGGGACAAAGACCAAATTACCCTTGGCATTTAAGTGG
>NW_025880933.1:0-4244 GCF_002878395.1 Capsicum annuum
TGTCAACAAACTCATCACTTTCTGTTTCTTCTTTGCTACTTGAATCGAGAAATGGAGAACGGTGACGACGACGACTCATGCTAACCACTTGTTTCTTGAGATCCTTGACAGTCTTGCTCATGACTTTATTTTGAGCAACGAACTGTGCAAAGGCACGTGAAAGATCAGTAATCTGCTGCGACATAGCAGCAAGCTGAACACCATCAACCGCCTCAGCCTGGCGTAAGGAACCAATACCAGCCCATCCAGTACGAAGACGTTGTAAATTATTTTGAGAACCAAACCCATAGGTTTTCCCTTCTTTTTTCCTCCCACCACTTTTTTCATCTAAATTTTATTTGCTTCCTCCTGTGTAGGCTGGGTTGAACCAAACTCAGACAAGTAGCGTATATATTCATTCTGCGTATTAAAAAAGACACATTAGTAATTTTTATTATTACTAAGTAAGGTGGAATATAACATAAATTTTAATATTTTTGCTTACATATTAAATACAAAAAATAAGATAGAATGAAGAGTTCAGCAAAAAATTAGCAGAAAAGTTCTTTCCAAGATTGGCTTTCCATATAAAAGTTCAGCAAATATACAACCAACGGACATGTCAGAATCTATCTCACTTATTTATATCTGTATGCAGCAATCCCAAGTATGCATCATCCAATACCCAGTTACAGTTTTTGCTATACACAGTTACTAGACTATATATGAGACAACATCACTATTTTTCAACCAAATCAGACTGCTGGCTCCAATTGTTAAGGTTCGTCAAATATCTAAAGAACTTGAATTTAGACGCGATACAATATAAGAAATTATAAGGGAGAGTAGTATAACAGAGTAAAATATAAACATAAGTCTTACATTGGCATTTTCAGCCCTGGGCTTAACCCACACTTCCGGGTCCAACTCATTCGTCTTCTTCAGAAGATGTGTTCTTCTGAAGATCTCAAGTTGAGTTGGTCCGCGATCCAATTCCTTCGTCTGGAAACACAAGATAAATAAGTGTAATCAAGTAATATTTAATGAAATTTATATAAACACATAAATTAAAACCTAAGGTTACTACTTACCATTTCTCAAACTATGACGCTGACACTCTTTGCCCCTTCGGTATGCAATGAGCCACCTTTTAAACTGGCTCTAGATTTCTTATTTTGCTCACTGAGTGCCTTATATTCAGTAGATTCCCAATAAATACACAAATCAACATATACCTCTTTGAGAAGCCATTGTGCAACATTTCTTGTATGCCTAACACGTTCAAGCCAGTTTCGTAGCTTTGCACTAGCATTCCTCTCAAAAATAATGGATATAGCTCTATTGTGCTTTTCCAACCAAGTACACATTATCTAAAAATCAATTGAGTAGTGTTATATGATATATATATATATATATATATATATATATGCATATACAAATATATATTACAATTAAAGTTAACTAATAATAATTAAATGTAGTATACCTTGAACTCTTCAAACATTGCTTGTCTATGGTCTTCTGGAATCTCCAATCAACTGTGCCAAGGTTGTGAAAAAAGCCTCCAAAATGCTCTCTCTTGCTGCCTTATTAACTTCTTTTGATGTGGGATGCCACCTGTAAAGAACAAAATAAATATGTAAGCATGAATATTTTATTAATGAAAAATAAACTTATGAATTAAAAAATAAACTTACATAGATCCATCAGGCTCGATGAAGACTCTACTACGCATGTCCTTATCTCCAGAAACTAGACCAACCAAATGTGTATCAGTATCATCTACTACAGGTGGAGGTGGAGGTGGAGGTGCAGATTCAGATGTAGATGCTACTCTCTGCAGTACCCAAGGTTCACTAAATGGGGAGTAGATATCTGTGCATCAAAGTCAGAACTGTCTCTCAATCGCAATTCTGAGATCTAGGGGGATGAATCACGAGGGGATAGAGTACCAGATGATAATCTCGAAGTCCCTATATCTGTAGGAGGCCTGAAAATATGTGGAGCATAAGAAGTACACACCTGTCGCTGCTTTCTAGGACCATGATAATCTACAGGATTACCAGTGCCAAATGGGACATAAAACCTCCCTGATGAAAAGGTGTGCATCTGTGGCTGTGAAGAAAGTTGACCAGGAACATCATTAGGATTTTTTGGCGTCCAAGATTTCTTTTTAGTATTTGACTTTGAATTCTTATCAGGACCAACCCGATCACCGCTGCCATCAGATGTTATCTGTATGGCAAGATTACATTAAACTCACCTGCTACTTATAAGACTACTGCAGAAACAAAAATTTCTGATTTTTTGAAGTAGCAGACAAGTGAATGATTTCTTTTTTCAGGTTTGTCAAGTGAAGTTGAGGTTATTGATCTATTTACTCCTCCATGTTACAAAGTGCATGCAGATAGCAGAAAAAAAGATGACAATCTACAACCCCAACCAGCAAAAAAAGAAGACAACAAAAAAAAAGAAGACAACAAAGTGAAAGTACATTTACTGAAGGTGTAGGTGTAAGCCATGCTTGAGTTTTCTTAAGAAACAACTCAGCTTACAATATGTGAAGCACATAGGTGACAGGACATATGTGGTCAATATTAACATAGGTGACAAACACAAAACATAGATGTATATAAACAGGAAACCACAGATAGAGTTTAAGAAATAAAAACTAACTTAGATAAGGGCATAACAGACATACTCTATAAATGCTTGAACTCCCATTATCCTTAAGAAAACTACATTTCAAATTTCAGAGCAATAACAATTTGAATTACCAAAGTTCCCAAAAATTCATTGGTCTGCATCTATCCATCTATCTAGTCAATGACTACTTGGATAATCCATCAAGGCTTTATAATAGTGGTAACGCATAGGTCACAAACAGCTAGCAAGAAACTGATTTATAAGCACAGGAAATGTTCAACCTTAAATCATAATATTATAGTATTTCAGATACTTGCCTTATGATTTAGTTGTAACATAGTATCTGAAGTACACCTTCGTATTTCTTTTGGAAGAGAAGATAGAACCAATTCCAGCAGCGAATTATTATCTATTCTTTCAAGAGAAGTGTAAAGAACTTATATCTCTTTTTGAATTGGTAACCCTATGGAATAAGTGAAATGCTTAAATTAGAAAAATTTAGCATACAAATGGAAAGCTGCAATTGTTCCAAATAGAATTGAAGATCATATTTCATAGAAATAGGAGAACATGTACTTAAAGCTAACAAGAACCCAAACTGGATTTGCCCTGTTTGCTGAGGAATCTGCAAATTCAGCTTGTGCTGGCAAGAAAAAGGTTGGGATCCTACTGGTGCTCTTTATAGGAAGGTAATAATTTTTTTAAGAATTATAAGTAAACAATTTCCATGCAATCAAACCAAGAATTTTTTTACCATACTTTAAAGTGAATGCTTTACTATTTTCCATGCAATATGGGCAAACTAACTTTCCAACAGTCATCCAACTAGACAACATCCTATATGAAGGAAAATCGCTAATAGTCCACATTAAATTGGCACGCATAATAAAATTCTGCTTAGTTGATATATCATATGGGACTACACCTACATACTATAATTGTAGTAATTCATCTATCAATGGCTAGAGTGCGGGGATCTAAAATAATACAAGTTAGAAATATGTAGGGACTTGTCATGCACATCTCAGGTGGAAGATTATATGGAGTAATAAATACATGCTAACAAGAATAAGGTGTGCCAGAATTAGAGAATGGTGTAAAACCATCTGCACACAACCCCAATATAACATTTCTTGGTTCACTAGCAAAATCAGGATAAGTTCTATCAAAGTGCTTCCAAGCTTCTCCATCTGATGGATGAGACAAGACACCTGGTGGCCTTCTATTTTCATGGTGCCATTTCATATGTGAGGCAGAACTCATTGAAGCATACAACCTCTTTAGCCTAGGTATAAGAGGTAAATAGTACATCGCCTTAATAGAAACTATCTTTCCACCGAGAGTCCGCTTATAACGAGCATGTCCACAAAACTTACAATTTTCTAATTCAGCATCATTCTTATAGAACAACATACAACCATTTATACAACAATGGATTTTATTATATGACAATCCCAACTTGGAAACCAATTTCTTTGCTTGATAAAAATTTTGAGGTATGTTCAACTCTAGATTTACTAGTTCACCCAAAAGATCAACCATAGAGTCCATAGCAGATTGAGCAATATTCCAATCAGATTTGATACTCAGTAATCTAACTGCAACAGATAAAGCAGAAT
>NW_025880934.1:0-3991 GCF_002878395.1 Capsicum annuum
AATTTAGCCAACACGGATAAGATCTATAAGGGTGTTATTAAAAATATACCTCTAAAATAGTTCACTTAGCAAACTTACCTCTTTGTCAAACCGATTCAAGTAATATGCCCAATGGTAGCCATATCCGAAGCTAAAACCAGTAACTTCTTGTACCGTTGTTTGAATCGTTTTATCGATCACTGCTTAAAAACAGAGAAACAACGGGAAAATAGTGAACCATCAAGCATCATACCTCAGAAGCTAGTGTTCTTGTTGTTATTTGGATCTGAATTTGATGTTTGAGAGCTCGAGGAAGTAGAATTGTATGGTTGTGTGCGGACTACGGAGAGAGAGAAATATTTAGAAGGGAAAGGAAAGCCGTGGTTTGTTTTTTAAAAGAAGCTTATCATTTTACCCTTCAAAGTTAGCGTATTTATGGCTTCTGCCCTTGGTAGCCCCAATGGTCACATTTCTATATAACACTAAAAAGTTATGAGGCAATACATGTGATTTGTAAATTTTTATAGCTCACATAATTAATTTATTTGTTGGTTTAATAAGAATTAAATAAATTAAATTTTAAATTTGTATGAAAAAGTTACCTAGTAGGATTAAACTACTGATTAATCTGTTAGTAGAATAGTTACTAATTCCTAGTAGGATAATTACTGATCGTTACTGGATAATTATTATATTCACTATTCACGTTGATGGAACATGAAAACATAACTGACTATTCCCTATTATAAAAGGGATCCTATCTCTGCTAAAAGAAGAATAGGCTCCATCAAACACTATTCTGAAACGTAAGGTTAAGAGAGAAAACAATATTTTGCTTTGTGCTTCCGCTAATCTCAATCAAGAAAGCTATAGAGAATTTTGGTATGTTTCTTGATTGACTTTTAAATTATTAAAGAATGTTATGTGAAAATCATTAAGTTTTACGTTCCTAAATAATTGCTAGGATTATATATATATATATATATATATATATATATAGATAGATAGATAGATAGATAGATAGATAAGAATGTTTAAATTTATATAATCTGTTATATGCTTACATGTGGTATCAGAGACAGGGTTTTGAAACTAGTGATTTTTCATTAAAATTAATGTCTCTCCAAATCTTATGAATCCTAATTATGTCTGTTAGAAATTTCACAATTACTGAATAACGAATTTTTGAAATAAGGGAGAATTTTGAATTTCAAATTGGAACAATAGATGTATGTTGTCGTACGTAAATCAATGTTATGAATATAGTAATTTTACAATATGTAATGATGTTAGGCAGTTGTTTAGAATTCTGATAATTAACTATTCTGATGTGGCATTCAACATTCCTATGATTCTGAATGCATATGTACGTTCCCACCTTGACAAAGAATAATTAAATACTTTAACACTTCTTCTAGTTTCTTATTAGTAGAGACCAAATAATTGATTGCCTGAATTTGTAAAATACTAATAACTATTACTCCATTTTCTGGAGGCAAACAGTTTAACGAAAAATTCAATAATGGCGTTATTTTTATTTATTTTTAATATTGATTCGATAGTTGTATGGAGAATTCTGGAATATGTTGTCTTTTATAATCTTTTATTTTATTTAAGTGGTGCGTAAATTTTATTATGAAAGCTTCGTACAGGACAATTTGGATGTTGTCATTTCGGATGTTGTCTTTTAATAATAATAATAATAATAAATTTTAAAATATTCTTTTATTGAAATTATATATGTAAGATTCGTTAATCACCAAAGTGGTCGAATCTTTATGAAATTAATTTCAAAATAAAGATTAAGTTTAAATTAATTACTCATTAATTTTGATGCTTATAACTGATTTAACAATTATGGATAAATTAAAAATTTTGGTTATAAGACATTTGTGGATCACCCAAAGGTTGATTGTTTGTTCGTATGACCAATAAATATTAAGGACATAATTTTGATGTATCGTTAATTTTATTTATTTATCCAAAGATAATAAATATTATTAATTGATGCATTAAATATTATCGATTTGTGTTAAATACATTTTTAAGCATCATTATGTTTAAAGTTGTATTTTGATGTTTCGCCCAAAGGAAAACATCAATATACATTTAAGTAATTATTTCTGAATTTGATAATGTGTTTCAACTAGTAACTCAAAGTATTGATAAATGAGCATGTTCTACTTGCAGCACTTGCCCTTCATTCACACTCTGCCTCTGTTACAACTTTTAATGGACTTAACTTTTAAGATTGGTGCGAACAGATCAAATTCCATCTTGGGGTTTTA
Organism: Capsicum annuum; assembly: GCF_002878395.1. Taxonomy (NCBI): domain Eukaryota; kingdom Viridiplantae; phylum Streptophyta; class Magnoliopsida; order Solanales; family Solanaceae; genus Capsicum; species Capsicum annuum. The sequence continues at coordinate 2,268 of NW_025880934.1, forward strand.
GATCTTGATGTTGCACTTTACTCTGAAAAGTCAACTGCTATTACTGAAGCTAGCAGTGATAAAGAAAAGTCCAATTATAAGCACTGGAATCGTTCTAACAGATTAGGCTTAATGTTCATGCGAATGAATAATGCGGGCAACATTAAGACTACTCTTCCCAAAACTGAAAGTGCAAAAGAGCTTCTAAAACTTATGGAAGAGTCTTCTCAAACTGTTGATAAGTCTCTTGCTAGGACACTAATGGGTACTGTGATCACCATGAAGTTTGATGGTTCACATACTATGCATGAGCATGTCATTGAAATAACAAACATAGCAGCGAGACTTAAGTCTTTGGGATTGGAAGTGGAACAAAATTTTCTTGTGCAGTTCATCATCAACTCATTACCGTCTGAGTATAGTCCTTTCCAAATGAACTACAACACCATGAGATAAATGGAATGTGCATAAATTGCATGGTATGTTAGTTCAAAAGGAAATAAGGCTGAAGAATTAAGGAACCCATTCCATTAATTATGTAAATCATCAAGGAGCTGAAAAAAAAGGAAAAAAGCATGGTAAGGGACAACAGAAGCAACTTAATGTTAATGAGTCCTCATCTCAAGTACGTAAGAAAGAAAACAAGAGTAGGAAGTGTCATTTCTGTGGAAAATCTGAACACTTTCAGAAAGATTGCCTGAAACGTAAGGCATGGTTTGAGAAGAAAGGTAAGTCTTGTGCTTTTACATGTCTAGAATCAAATTTAACTGAAGTTTCTTATAATACTTGGTGGATTGACTCTGGTTGTACTGTTCATGTTTCTAATACTATACAGAGATTCCTTACAATCTAAACCATAAACAAGAATGAAAGATTTGTTTACATGGGGAATAGAGTGAAGGCTCCAGTTGAAGCTGTCGGGACTTATCGTATGATTCTCGATACTGGGCGTCACTTAGATTTAGTTGAAACTTATTATGTTCCTTCTCTTTTGAGAAATTTAGTTTCTTTGTCTAAGTTGGATAAGACTTGATATTCCTTTAATTTTGGTAATGGATGTTTTAGTTTGTTTAAACATAATTATCTCATTGGTACTGGTACTCTTTGCGATAACTTATACAAACTAAATCTTAATGATCTGTTTGCCGAAACACTCTTAACTCTGCATCATAATGTTGGAACCAAATGAAGTTTGATGAATGAACAATCTACTTACTTGTGGCATAAACGTTTAGGTCATATATTTAAAGAAAGGCTAGAAAGATTAGTTAAGAATGAAATTCTTCCAGATATAGATTTTACTGACCTTAATATTTGTGTAGATTGTATTAAAGGAAAACAAACAAAACACATAAAGAAAGGAGCCACAAGATGCACATAGTTTCTTGAAATTATACACACTGATATATATGGTCCTTTTGATATCACATCTTTCAATAAAGAAAAATATTTTATCACTTTTATTGATGACTTTTCACATTATGGATATATCTATTTGTTGCATGAAAAAATCTCAAGCGATTAATGCCTTAGAGTTATTTATTACTAAGGTTGAAAGACAACTAGATAGAAAGGTTAAAATAATCAGGTCTGATAGAGGTGGTGAATATTATGGAAGTTATGATGAAAGTGGATAACACCCAGGTCCATTTGCTAAATTCCTCAAAAAGCGTGGCATATGTGCTTAATACACAATGCCTGGCACACCACAACAAAATGGTGTGGCAGAAAGGCGTAATTGCACA